>NC_137911.1:10409603-10489603 GCF_963457725.1 Sprattus sprattus
GCTAAGAAATCAATTTGTGGTGAGCGTAAGCAGATGTTATGCTGCAGAGGGAGGGCAGCAAGGTTTGTCTTCTCCATTTGAAATGGGAATACCATGACATTGTACCTCTATAATCCAGAGAGAAAAATACATGACTTTCCATACATTAGTCAATTGACTTTGATATGCTTTGCTCTTTGAGACTGAAAGGGGAGCCACTAGGCCTACTCGAATGCACTCCCTCCAATACGCTCAGGCAAGATTAAATTATCACATGTTGCAAGAGAATGCTGTGTAGACAGATGGGATGAGCACATGCCACTTCCGTTGAGTGATCACTGATATTTATCCATACTCTTGGTAGTTTCCAGGACATGGAACAGTGAGGCAGATCAAGCAAACTTATATATACAGTGCATTATTGGCACATGGGAATATAAAGAGTCATTGACACTAGCATGAGACTGATGTTATCCTATGTAAAAGCAGATGTTTTTTTTTTTTTTATCCTATAAGACCCTCTTTGCAAATGTAATGCAGGTAGATAC
The DNA here is from genome assembly GCF_963457725.1 of Sprattus sprattus. Lineage (NCBI taxonomy): Eukaryota > Metazoa > Chordata > Actinopteri > Clupeiformes > Clupeidae > Sprattus > Sprattus sprattus. The sequence goes on from NC_137911.1 coordinate 10,410,131, forward strand.
ACATGCAATTCACTTGACCATTTGGCTTATTCTATACATACAAGGATGATGCTACAGATCATTCAGCATGAACTTTGCCCAAACACTAGTCTTGTGCTTCAGAACCACTTACAGTAGTTTGATCTCTGTGTTTATCTTTACTGGTTGCCAGTTTTGCATTTTGCCCTGTGCTGGCTATTATATGAGGGTTTTGGAGGCATGCTTTCTTCATGTGTTCTATGCCAAGGTTCATATAATTATTATTATTTGTACCATTAGTAATAATATTTATAATAGTAGCAGTATTGCTTTTTTACTATTATCTTAACTCAACTAAAAAGCTGCAAAAAACTGCTTTCCCTTTATCGTTCAAATGATGGACACATCAATTTTTACTTGAATGCAGACGAGGGTCCATGTACTATAAGTCCAGCATTTGATCCAGTTTGAATTCAGTGGGTGGGTGTATTGAGCTCAAATTGGACACTTTGCAGTGTGTTCAATGGTCAGTCACATTGATTTTCCATTACTTTACGAGAACCTGTGCATTAAGCAGACATTTTACAGCAAGGTGACTCATTATTTAGTATGGTGAATAGACACATTTGTTCATTTCAGACTCTTCCAGCAGGAATTGAATCGCTGACCTTGGTCGAGCACCATACTCCGCTAACCCAACCATGGGAACGCTATTTATCAAATGTTAACACATTTATAGCCTTGCCCTCAATAAAATATTACAGCACATTGCTTCTTATAGGTACCATTAATGAAACAAGGCCCCTTTGTCTTGTTTAACAGATCACTGAAATTGACAATGGCGATACTTCATGCTTAATTACCATAAGTTAAAGTACAAATTTACACATTAAATTTCTTTTTCACATCTATAAGATGTTGTTGGTAATAGTCTGCATATAAAAAAAGGCAGATTTGTCCTCGTCTGGATGACTTTTTATATTCCACGAAGATAATGTGTACATTATCATGTTTCTGAAGCTGGGTGTGTGTTTTGGTTTAAGCTTTTATTCCCAGGCAAACTCAGCAGTTACAGATGACTCTTCAGGATTGGAAAGAGATAGCTGTCGCATTGATTGTGAAAATGGTGAAGCACAAGACTAGGCCAAAATGAAAAACCTTGGGGTGAACTGGAATAAGACTTTACGTGTTTGAGTGAGCATGGCTATACCTGTGTTTGATGAATTTGTGTGTGTGTGTGTTTGTGGTGTGTGTGTGTGTCTGTGTGCATAATAGTGTAACAAAATCTTATCTTATTCACAGACATGACACACACCATGATGTCTTATACACAGACATGACACACACCATAAGGTCTTATACACAGACATGACACACACAATAAGGTCTTATACACAGACACGACACACACCATGACGTCAGACAGATACTGTATATAGAGAGCATAAGTGGTCTAAGCTAAGCATAACACATAGACAAACTAGTAACAGGACCTCAAAAGGGAGGCAGAATAACATTAATGCAGGAACAATATCAAAACATTAAAGTGGGAAATAATTACACTCCTTCATGTAAGCTCACAGAAGCATGCAGTTCCCTACCATGCTATTATAGAGAGTATAAAGGCAGACAAAACCAATACCAGTGCCCTTTTCCCCAACTAACCTCTTTAATGGTCATCCAAAACTGACTAGGACAGAGGTGTCAATAACACTGATTTGCATCAGAACAAGGTAAGGCTCTAGTCAGAAACACAATAATGGGCAGATACTTAAATTGTCATGAATTAGATCCCCATTACCATTATCAGACTACTGCCAATATTGTAAGGATCATTTCAAGACTAAATGTGAATATGTTACATGCATATGCATTTACACATAGATTTAGATTTCAGTGATCCTAAGGTCAGCTGCGTACAGCTGGAGTACAGCTGGTGGATGCATACACAATGCTGGAACCGACTTCTTCCTCGCAGTGGGCGGTGACGGAATAGCCTAGATGTGTAAGGGCTTTTGTGGGGGTCCTTTGTTGTGAGATCAGAGATAAGTCCACTGTTAAACTTCCATTTGACCTTCTGGTCAGATTTGGACATCTAGGGGGTCCATTTTGTATAGTTGATCCCTTTCAAAGTGCATTCCAGCTTACAAGAGAGACAGACAGACATACAAAATGAGGGACAAAGAGAGTGTGTGTCAAAAGGCTTTAAGATGCAACTGCTCAATATGCGCTTTTCCACTGCAGGGCACTTCCCCGGTGTTCCCAAACATTTATAGGAACAGCCCCCTAATCAGCCCCTTCGAGCCTTACTGTTTCCATTGCAGTGCAGGAAGCTGAGAGAAAGCAGAGATTCAGAATCCGGCCCCCGCACACAGACAGCCTCTCAGCAGTGGATAACTCAGCTATCACAGCACTCCTCCGTCGAAGCAGGATACAGCTTTTTACGCTCATTACAGTGGGTGAAAAATCATCGTTCAAAAGGGGGCCTGGATCCACCAAAGGCTTTGTAGTGCTGTAACTGAAAGAAAGAGAGAAGATGGTGCCATGAATATTATAACAAAGAGATACTTGACTCTTTAATGATGGTTGTGACACAAAAAGTTCTCTAATGAGGAGGGACTCATTAAGGTCGAAAGATCATAGATTTGCAGACAATCAGACAGACAGACAGACAGACAGACAGACAGACAGACAGACAGACAGACAGACAGACAGAGACAGACAGATAGTATATTTAACATTAGCAGATTCTGATGCCTGTTATATTTAAGCACAAAGTAATCATATCATTGAAACAATTTCCCACAATTAAATGTTTTTCGGAATTCTGAGTATTAACTAATCTCGTGTCATTGTGGTTTTTTTCATATTGTATATTGTATATGGTATATTGGTGCGCTGAAAATGACGTGCAAATGTTGTGCTGTTTAGTGCGATGTCATTAACAATGATTAGGGACTGGTGGACTGATTGCACGTAAATTGGCATTGATCATGGACACCTGTGAAGAGAAGGCTTGCTGGCATTGGCAGAGAATGGATTGTCTCCACCTGGCGAAAGCTACAAAAGGTGTGGACGCATCAATGCAGGGGAAGACTCAGTGGACGGCAGAGAGACAGAATACTGAAGACGAGTCACCGGCTTGAACCTGGCTATAGACGGGAACAACACCTGCTGGAGTGCAGCGGCGCGAATACGAGGAGACGAGGAGGAAGCAGATAACCCTTGATCAACGCACGATAAGTATCCCTTGAAGGGAAGTTCCAGTTCCACCTAACCCTTGCATAAATGTTACGGTGTGTGCATTATTGCGTCAAGCTACTTATACGTGTCTGTGCTTGACAGTGTGATATTGTGATCCCCGGCCTGGGAGACAACGCAACCAGAAAGAGGCAGTGGACTACGCGATCGTCGGGGGGCAGTGCCTACTTACATTAGGACCAGTGCGGAGAAGGATCCACTCCAGCATTGGTCCATTGGATTGCTGCAACCTGATGTGACGTCCTGTGCGTTGTGACTGCCGTTGGGATTATTTATTTTATTTTTCTGGTCGGCTCGGAGAGGTGAAGCAGTGTAACCGAATGGCGTGGTTTGAGACACTGGCATGCAAGCTATTTTTACTGGCATTTAAATGAGTGTATTACTGTGTGTGTGACGACTTTGGTGTGGGCTTTTTGTATGCCTTTTTTTGTATGTGCAATGCCCCGGCAACCTTCCAGCGCCTCATGCAGCGATGATTGGGTGGCCAAGTCCACGACTACCTCCTCATCTACTTGGATGACGTCATCGTGTACTCAGCAGACTTTGACCTCCACCTCAAACACTTGGAGCAAGTGTTTCAAAAGCTACAAGGGCACGGGCTGAAGCTAAAATCCCAGAAATGTCGGCTGTTCCAGAGGTCTGTCCGGTACCTGGGGCACGTGGTTAGCCAACAGGGAGTGGCCACAGATCCCGAAAGTTGCGTCTCTACGGAACTGGCCCACTCCGACTACTGTACGGGAGGTGCGCTCGTTCTTGGGGTTTGTCGGTTACTACCGCCGATTTATCCCCAAGTTTGCTAAAATAGCTGCCCCGTTACATGGCCTGCTGCAGGGGACAGGGGGGGGGGGGAAGACCGCCCCGGTGATATGGACTCCAGAGTGTGAGGCAGCTTTCCAGGTGCTAAAGCAGGAGCTGTTACAAGCACCTATTTTGGCATTTGCCGATTTCAGTCTGCCCTTTCGCCTTTACACCGATGCCAGTTTGCATGGGCTCGGAGCAGTGCTGGCACAAGTACAAGGGGACAAGGAGTGCGTAATTGCTTATGCCAGCAGGAGCTTACATCCAGGGGAACGCAATGACCAGAATTACAGCTCCTTCAAGTTGGAACTCTTGGGCTTGAAGTGGGCCATCACAGACATGTTTAAGGACTACTTGTGGGGAGTGAAGTTCCAGGTCTTTACGGACAACCGGCCCCTTGTTCACCTCCAGACGGCAAAGCTTGGGGCCACGGAACAAAGGTGGGCGGCCAAGCTGGCAAATTATGACTTCCCCATCCGGTATAGGCCAGGGACCACCAATCAGAATGCAGAGGCCCTCTCTAGGATGCCAGAAGAGGTGGCGGTGGGTGCCGTTCATGTCCCAGCTGAGCAAGAGGCGCAGGGGAGCTCTACTGATTGGGTGAACCAAGAAGATGTGAGTTGGGGCGAACGTCAAAGTCAAGATCGGGACCTCAAATTGCTGCTAGGCTGGAAACTGCAAAAGAAGAGGCCCTCCACTGACGAGCAGCAAGCACTTTCCCTCAAGGGGAGAAGCTTGCTGAAAGATTGGGAATGGCTGACTGTAGAAGATGGCAAGCTTATGCGGTGTGGCACTAGGGGGCAGTTGGGGGCAGTTTCAGCAACCATTGTTGTCCCCACCGCCTTTCAGAAGGAGGTCTGGGCTGAATACCATCAGGCACTGGGGCATGCTCGTGGCCAAAGACTCCTGGATGCCCTGAAGGAGCGGGTATGCTGGCTCGGCATGGGTCAAGACTCCCAAAATTGGTCCATGGAATGCCAGGAGTGCATCTTGGGACGGTCTGGGCCAGATGTGCGAGCACCCCTCCAACCGATTGTCTGCCAGTACCCCTTTGAGTTAGTCTCCTTAGATTATCTGTCACTGGGGAGAGAGCATGACGCTTACCCATGTATACTGGTAATGACTGACCTGTTTTCTAGGTATGCAGTGGCTGTCCCTACCCGTGACCAGACGGCCAAGACGACGGTGAAAGCCTTGTGGTCCCACTGGATACAGCCCCTAGGCTGCCCTGAGCGCATTTTGACCGATCGAGGTGCAGCCTTTGAGTCGGAGGTGGTGAGGCAATTGTGTGGTCTGTACGGCTGTACTAAAAGTAGGACAACTCCCTATCATCCACAGGGGAATGGCGCCTGCGAAAGGTTCAATCAACCCCTCCTGTCCCTATTGAACACCTCGGGGTGGGCTGAGCAGGATCGGTGGAGTGAGTGGCTGCCAGCCCTAGTACAGGCCTATAATAATACCCCCCCACAGCAGCACCGGCCTCTCTCCCTTCTATGTTGTCTTTGGGCAGCACGCTCGCATGCCAGTGGATGTACGCCTGGATGTTGCCTTGCCCCAGGACCGAGGAACGGTAGACGTATGGGTCGAGCGGCACCACCAGCGGTTGACTGAGGCATATGAGCAGGTGCGAAGGAAGACCCAACAGAGGCAAGGGTGGGACCAAGGCCGCTACAATCATCGGGCAAGGGCTCTTCCACTGCTGCCTGGAGAAAGAGTTCTTCTACGCAACTTCCGGATGAGGAACCTGGGTAAGCTTGCCCCATATTGGGTCCCCCAGCCTTTTGTTGTTGTATTGCAAACTTCCCCACGCCAGCCTGTCTACGTGATCCGACCCGAGGGGTGGGAAGGGCCCACCCGGACGATTCACAGGAACAACCTGCGCCCTTGCCCTGACGTATGGATGGCGGGACCCGAGGCACAGGGGGCGGAGAGTGGAGGCCCCCAGCGGTATACCCCTGAGGCAGGTAATGCTTGCGTTTAATCAAGTCCCTGTGCACCCAGGTCCACACCGAGAGCCAGTGGGACTGGACCCAGGGGGAGCGGATGGCCTCCACTCTCAATCCATGAGCCAGCAGGGTGAGGGTGTGGCGCACCCCCTGGATCCCGGCCCACGTCGGTCCGATAGGAGCAATTTGGGGCGGCCACCAGCAAGGTACAGTGACGAGGGTTAATGGTCGGGTTTTTTGTATGCCTTATATTTATTCACCGAGTGTACTATTACTAGAGATATATATTTTTGTAATAACTTATTTACCTGCTATCTGGGTCTGTCTCCTCACCATCAGTGGGACTCTGTTTAGTTCAACACTTAAAGCAGTGGGTCCTGTGATTGCCTGTTTATGAGCTGTGAATGTATTTATAATAAAAAGTTGACTGTTGCTAAGCGTCCTGGGTTTTGTGAGCCTGGGGGAGTACGCCACCTGTAACCTTTCGGGCCGTGGCATGCACTCAAAACAACTACTCAGCAAGAGACTCAGAGTCTCCCTTAATGAAAGACGAATCTCTGCATGAAAAACTGTAGCCACCCTAAGAGGTGAGGTTACAGACCAACCAGAGTGTCTGGAAATGTGCTAATCCCTGCTTTTAACTGTACACTGTATAGACTCGAGGCACATTGAGAGAGCGAGAGAGATAGGGAGGGAGAAAGAGAAAGACAGAAAAGAGAAGAGAAGAAAAAGAGGTGGCAAGAGAAAAGAAAATGGTGGGTGTGAATCACTGTGAGCTCTAATGAAACAGAATAATGTTTTCAGAGCTGGGCACAGATAGAAACAGGAAGTGATCTTTAATTTAAATGTACTACTCCCCTCAATTCATTTGGAAGACCTTGTTGAAATTCAGTCAGTACATTTAATCGGAACCAAAATCATTTTAACTTTGGATGAAAATTAGAAATAGGATAACAGTAAATAGCAGCAGTGAAGCGTTTCCTTGAGATTTGGGTGGCATTCAGATATTTAAGGCGCTTTAGGCCTCACTGACAGCTATAGCCTTCTGTGTGTCTGGAGAGCGAAGATTACTAAAGCCATGACCTTTTACTGGGTAACTATGCTTCCCAGCGGCAGCATGCCTTGCACAAAAAAAAACATTGTTTATTTGTTTCCTACCCATTCACTCTCTCTTTCTCGCTCTCTCTCTCTCGTTCTCTCCGCATTATTTATTTCATGTTTCCAAATCATTATTTTCCTGCAAGTTTAATTACGCCTTCCTAAATGAGTCTAGCATGAAAAAGCTTACTTTACCCAATTAATTTCACATAAATTAGAACAGAGTTCCCTGATACACGCTTGTTCTTTATGGGCATTAAGCAGCATAATTTATTCTTAGGAAAAAAATAGGGACACAGAGGGAGGAGAGAGACTACAATGACAGGGGTAACCATGTCGGATATGGAGGGGAATGGTGCAGAAAAAATTTGATTAGGGCCTTATAATAGCAGGATACTCTTATAAGCCATATGAATGTTCAGTTCAGCCACACTTATTGGATTTTTTGGTAGGACAGCACAGTTTGTGTCATTTGCCATTTACCCAAGAGGCTACGTGAAGACCTGCCACAGAAACCAGTGTGAGAGAGCCGCTGAGTGGAAGCAGCTGTTAAAATCCCCATCCTGTCAGGCGAGTCATCCGCTGCTCTGTGTAAGTGACAAGAGCAGGGAGTGCTGGGACCGATAAAAGCCCTCATCCCCAAGCCTCTGCCTTCCTCTGGGCCTTTCATTGCTTTCCCCCATCCCTTCGACCCCTGGCAGCGTTCCTGGGCCCAAGGGTATTAATTAAAATATGACAGTCCGTTGTGGAAAATAAGGTTAACTTCATCACAGAGGGAAAGGTCAACATCCCACGCCATTTCGAATCCAAATGAGCCTGCCGCCCGTTTCCTTTCCCACCCCTCAACACACACATGCATAAACAAACACAAACACACAGCAAAACACACAGCAAAACACACACTCACCCTGCAGTACTCTCCCTCTATCGGCATCAATTGGACGTGTTATCCTGTCCATGACGTATTTTGAGGCGTCACATTTGGAAAGTCGTACCCTGCAGCGTCACATTTGGAGAGTCGCTCCTTGTCAGTCATCTCCCTCCTGCCTCCTCTCTCTCTCTCTCTCTCTCCACCTCCACCTTCAACTCACGCCCAGCTCCCCTGCTTCGGTTTTCTCTGCTTCGGACCCCTTCTCTCCTGGAGGTGTCGGCAGCTGTCTGGAGCTGTCATGTCACGCCAGGATGGCAGGATGGCCAGCGGCGATCATGTCCGATGACGCCGGGTGACCTGGACCATCGGAGTGGGCTGGGTGGCGAGGCTAGCTCCCGGTAACTGGTCGGCCTCTGGGGACAGCAGCACCCTCCCAGCCAACACTCCCCGAATCCCAACGACCAACCCCTCCATCCACATATGCCTGTTCACTGCTCATCTGATTGAGTGGATTGGAATCAGTTTTTGAGGAGCCACTGCATTTGGCAGCTTACATTTTTTTGAAAAGCTTTTTTTTTTTTTAAAGTCTTGCTTTTTTTTCTCTTTGGTTTCTTTCGTTTTGGTTTTCCCTCCTGTTTCTCTCTTCCTTTTTGCCTGCATATTTCAATCAACTCGGTCCCATTGTCACATTCTTCAGTTATTACATGTTTACAGCCTAATTATAACAACAGTCTGTGATTTGAAATTGGTGCAGCAGCAAGGCAGTGTGATAATATTTCTGTCTTTTTTGACATTCAATCTCCAAATGCTTCCTCTAAGCTGCCATCTCCAGACTCCAGCAGAGGCAGGCTCTGTGCCGTATAGCCTCAGGTGAAGCTCGTTAAGGACGGAATAACAAACAGACTTCATCCCCCCATCAAGGAGATGAGAGTGGTAATTATCTCGCTCTTTCTTGCACATGAAAAGGGGTATATAACTACTCCTGGAGGAGAGAAATCTTTCCCCAAAGCCCTCAATGTCTGTTTTGGTGTCAGGGGTTGTTTGTGCATGCCACCTAAAAATAGGTCTTTGGAATGTGTTCCTAAAGATCTAAGAGTTGCAGTGATCTCACCAAAAATAGACAGGCACTAGACATTATGATGATTAGCCTACTTAGATGTCAGAGGCCCAGCAGTCAAGAAAGAGGGAACATTACTTTTGTGGCCTTACAAATGGCATTCAAAAATCAAGATTCAAGATCATTTTCTCTATATTCAACTACATTGAGTCTTGATAAATATAGATGTTATCAAAATACACCTGGCACAATATGTATGCTCCCAGTCATATATAGTCCGTTCTGTCATGTATCATCTGAAAAACAGGGGAGCGTTTAAGCGTAGAGTCATACTGTATGAAAGGGTTTGCAGGGTCCCAAGAGAGGCTGTTGAGAATAGATCAACCAGAAACAGGCTGCATAGTGACTCAGCAATATCCCTTAAAATGCTGAGGTAAAACGGTGTGACTAAAATTGCTTCCTTTTCAAAACAAAAAACTCCACATAACTTATTCTGAGCACTGTGTGAGACTTGATGGAATTCCTCTTTTTAAACATATGATAATTTAAGCTGTAATCATTTCCGTCTTAAAAAGTGTAATTAATGATTGTTTTGAAAATCAAAAGTTTTGCTTTGTGTTTATTTAGTTTTTTATTTGTTCCTCTAATTTTTTCTTACGAGAAACACAAAATGTCTGCTCAGAGGTTATTTGATTATCAGTCTTTCACAATAGGATATAATTGGTGTTGGTCATGCAGGATTTGATGCATCTAATTTTAGAATGTAATTTCCACCACTGAGATACTGTTTTTTATAACAATGCACAGCTTCTCTCAAAGTGTGAAATTATCTTGGTCTCTGTGGACTGGTTCCTGCGGGATTTTCCAAGCGCTCAGCCCAGCTCAGCTATTTAGGATAGTCAGCGTGTGGTCACTGAGTTGACGTCAGGCTGTCTCACTTCCAAAAACATTCAAAAGCATCTCAGTCAAGAGTCATAACTTACCACCACGCAGGACGCCTCAAAAGCTCTCTCTAGTGGGAATCTGGCATCGGAATTATGGAGATGCTCACCGCATTGATGCCTACCCAGTTTGACTGTTCATAATGCATTCAGTGCAAAGTTCTAAATGAATGACCTCATACAGTAGCACAGAATCATGTAAATCCCCCAGCTGAATGTACCATTATACAGCACATACTCACACAGTTTTCTGACCTTCAAAAGTACAACATCTGCTGCTATCATTATAATCCTATTGGAGAAGAAAAGCATAAAGCTTGTCGACCAAGAAATCACATGACATTGCATGACATAAGCTGGGAAGCACATTTCTTTCATCATATTCCATAGATTCTGTTCAGATTCGTTTGTCTGGAGATTGTAGGCTGTTTTGGTCAGTGTGTTTTTTTCATCGTGCCGCATGGCCCCTAGGCCAGTAGTATGAGATGATGATGCGCCCTCTGTGATGCTGTGCAAGTAAGGCAGATGTTTGCACAATCCTCTGACCTGCAGCAGCTCTAGACACTCACTGGGAACTTAATGGGAGTCATTTGCCTGGGATGCTCTCCTCAAGAAGATCATTCTCCACTCCAAAAAAACACATACAAACACACACAAACACACCGGGCAACAAGACAGAAAACAAACTTTGAATTAACATATTTGAGGGGGTGAACTAGTAAGGGATAATGTATAGAACGCAGGTTTGCGTCGCGTCGGGGTGCTGTTCGCCCTGTCAGGGCTTATTTTCCCGATAATGACCGGCGTTCTATACATTATCCCGCTTATTATACGGCTACTTGCCAAAACAAAAAAATTACTTAACACAGTGTGTCTTTTTACAATGTATTTGTTACTATACGTAGTGTTTAAAAGCAGATAAATAGTTCGCCAAAGACGTTGAATTTCAAAGACGTTGAACATTCTTTAGAACACAGCTGATAAACCGTCCGCTGAAACTCCATTGATAAGTTACCGGACTACTTGCGGAGTGCTACGAAAGACGTGAATCAGAGGCAAAAAGGCCACTTTCCTTGACAGCGGTCATTATTGCATAGCAACGGTCAGTTATCGGAAAATAATTGACCGCAGAACGTTGGGAAGCCCCATTCAAGTGAATGGAGCATTCTAAAGCATTAAGAAGAGCCGGGTAATAAGCTTTGATAATACCATGGTGGGTCTCCACCAGCTTGGCCAGATATGGGGAGTGGTACATAAACCAGTCTGCTGAGAACCTCATTAGTTTACATTTGTTGATAACATTTTGGCTATGGCAAATTAATATGCGCTCTCTATCCCTCTTTTTCTGTCCAAAAGAGCTAATACAAAAATAAACCCACCAGTAAAACTTAATCTGTGTAAACTGTAAACATCTTACTGTTTTTTTTTCATTGGGAAACAAAAGTCTCAGGTTCCACAGCAGCAAAACTGCTTTTGCCCTCAATATTAACTTACATGTGCACTCAAATTGTTATTATGTTATTATTCCTAGTGGCATCAGTCTTAAAGTAGATCAGCAGCTTAGTGCAGATTTGGTGTGAAAACAGGATTCCGTATGCTTTTAAAATATTAAAGAAATCCTTCACTTCTTAAAAGCAAAGCAAACTTGGGTTCATCTGCAGGATTAGGATATAGTGTCATGATCCAACCCGGTCCTTCTTCTTCCTAGCTGGGTTTTCCTTCTCTCCCTTTTGTGTGTGTGTGTGTGTGTGTGTGTGTGTGTGTGTGTGTGTTTTCTGTTCCTCTGTGTTCCCAGTGGCGGCGCCAGGGGGGGGCTAGGGGGTGCTAGAGCACCCCCTAGATTGGCCATAGCACCCCCATAGCACCCCCAAGAAAATAATGGTTTATTTAGGCCTATTATTGTTATTTAATTTCATTCTGAGTTCTTAATAAAATGTATTGTGTGATAATAATATTTTAATCACAAAAGAAAATAACAGATTGAAATAAACAGATTGTTCACGTAGCACGACACAGACTCTTTGCGCGTGAACGTGATTGTTCAATGAGTAGTAGGCTAAGTGACAGTAATCCTCGCGATCGGTCAATTCTAAGTCAAGCGTTCACAAAATCACGAAAATGGATCGGTATTTGATCCGCAAATTTCCTCGAGTTGAATAAGATGTTCAAGAGGAAGAAAAAATGCAAGAGATATTGGATTCTGATTCTGATGTAGAAGAAGAGGAAAGTCCTGGTCCAAGTCAACCCTTCACCTGTACTGAGGGCGCTGCTAGCCATGCTGCTAGCACCCTGGGTGACTAACGCATGAACGCCCAGGATGGTCCGAAAAGACCAATATTACAAAAATGTTGTGGAAAGCTTGCGCTACACTGCTTGTCAGGGGATCTCACAACGAGGCCACATTGAAGATGAGGATTCAGCAAACAGGGGTAATGTCCGCGAGTTGCTATCTGTAATTTGAAAATTTGATAATCGTTCAGAAAAAGTTAGATAACAACCCGTCAAATGCAAAGTATGTGCACCATGACGTGCAGAATGAGATCATCAATGTAATGGCAAAAAATGAATAGGAAACAATTAAGGGATGTTTTAAGCATCGTTTTGTGTGCACTTTTTGATACACTTTTTGATCTCTTATTATTGTGGTTTTGAGTGCCTACTGTTTGGTCTCATTCATGTTTTTATTGATTGTGACCTAAAATAATATACACTTTTTGAAAGCATTTCTGACTCTTTGCCTGTTTAAGTTAATTCTATCTGATATTCTAACCTGCCGTCTTTAGTTAGAAGTGTATTGAACTTGGTATGTTTAGTTTAATTTGTCGCACATGGTAGTGGTGACCTGGTAGTCATCGCAAACTTTAATCCACACTGAAGTAAGTGAAGTATTTGGGATTACGTTATCTATAACATGCTGCATCCATTTTGACCGTCGGAGATGAACGCAGTTTTGTGCGCGTCCGTCAGAAGTAGCCTAATGATAATAATAATACGATTGATTTGAATGACGCTTTTTATGTACCTCAAAGACGCGTTAGAGATCAAACGTGTACACATATGTGACGATATGGTGGGGAGGTGTTGTAGTAGAGAAAAATGAGACTCATATGCTATCACCCTAATTTCATAGCACCCTCAGTTAAACGCCGAGCACCCCCATAGCACCACCAGAAAAAAATCTCTGGCGCCGCCACTGTGTGTTCCACTCTAGGTTCATGCAGTTTCTGTTGATCACAGGCTGCATGACTGACAGCTGGATTCACATTTCACCAGCAGTCCCTTCACTCACCTGTTCCTGATCCTGACCTGTTTACAGCCTGTTTAGAAACCATGTGAGATCTCCTTATTCTCACCAGATTATCTCGTCAGCATTTGGAAGATATTCAAACCTTCTCCATGATTTCTCATGCTCCTGTTTTTTCTTTTGTTGTTGTTTTTTTGCCAACTGCCTGTTTCTGGATTTAGCACTGGCCTTGCCCTTTTGTTTCTGATATTCTTTGGACTGTTTGCCTTCTGTGTTTCCATGACCTGTCATGTGCCTGCCCACTGTGTGTTATTGCCCCTATCTGCACCTCTGCCTTTTCTTGGATTTTTTTTTAACTACAATATTTTTGCCTGGTCCCTTCCTATACTCGGCCTTGTCTCCTCTTCACCGCCTTAGATTGCCTTTTTGACTGTGGACTTTGCCATTTTTTTGTACTGTTCTGCTTGGCAATTAAAATGACTCGTTATTGAACTCTCACCTAAGAGAACACCACACTCCAGGCCTCACAGACCTATAGGGATCGAAGACATTCAGCGAGCAAACAGGGATCCTCCTGGCTGAGCCACAGAGCTGCACATGGCTTTCATAAACACCACAGGCCATCTGAAATGACTGGCTCTTGTTGCCCGACGCCTCTGCTCAAGGTCTGCTTTTCCTCCTGTACCAGTCCAGCCACGGTGAAGAGGCTGAGTGGGAGAGAGTGGTGTTAGCTGAGGTAGTCGCCCCAGATGAGTCTTGGCGAGGCAATTAAGTGTTTAATTACTAATAAATAGATGTCGTGTCTACCCTTCCCCCCTCCCTTGCCCCTTGATAAACAGACAGGAAGAGCCAGACTGTGTGGTGATCAGTATGTCTGTCCTTGTGTGTGTGTGTGTGTGTGTGTGTAATTGCATACATTTATGTATATGTGTGTGGTGTATGTGTGTGTGTGAGTGTGTGTCTGTGTATGTGTGCGAGAGAAGGAGAGTGCGGTTGCGTAAATGTGTGTGTACCTCTGTGTGCAGTATGTGTGTCTGGCTCTAGGCATGCAAGTCTGTTTGGGGGACATGGCAATAGAGGCTGCCTGTCTGTGATTAAAAAGCAGTCCACGTCTCGCGTTCCTCTCAGTCCTGCTAAAATTCCAGCTGTTCTCGAGATCAAAGCCGCCGCTCCAAAGTTGCAAGAGCAAAAAAAACAGGTGAGCAACATTTCAATGAATATTTCCCTTTAATCTGAAGGTGAGTGTTGCGACAATCCCACTGATAACATCAGTTCTGTATGGGACACAGGAACCTCAACTGAAATGCACAGACTCAAACTATTTAAAAATTGCATTATGGAATTGGCCAAAAAATACAAACCGAAAAGCATTTCAAAATATTATTATTGTTTTTTTTTTAAAAAAGAAGAAGAAGAAGAAGAATGATAATGTGAGTAGAAGTAGTGTTCCAGCTTATGTAAAAATAGTGTGACCTGATTTGTCTGCCAAACCGATTAATCTCACTGATCTTGATAAAAACAGATGACAGAGGTTTGTGCCTTTCAGTTAAAATATCAACACTGAATACACAAACTCACACACACACTCACACACACACCAACTTTATCTGATTTACATATCAGTTGGCTGCCTCAAATACACACGTCTTCTGCTTCTAAATAAACTGCTTTTTAAATGTCTGACCTTGAACCAGATCAGACCAGATGAAACCATCGTGAACTTGGTTTAAAAGACACACTGTGGGAGGTTTTCCCCCCACAACCACCAGATGTCAAACTCAAGACATGGGCACTGTGGCAAATTCCTGAAGCAGCGGCAGGAAGCCTGGACACCCTCCCTTGGTCTGTCTTGCTCGCCTGAACACAGTTACAGCCCACCCACTCATCCATGCAGCTCTCACTCCTCTTTCTCTGAGTCTCTCCTCTCTGGCTTTCCCTTCTTTCTTTGACAGCGGGATAAAATGACTCTGATTGCTCAAGCATCACTCTGCTCTTCTAAGAAAGATTTCTTCCAAGCTGCTTGATGGCACAAACTATGTCATGGGTTTGGTGGTATAACCAACAACCACTTTCAGCTGGCAGCTGCGCACTGTATATTTGTCATGGTGTAGTCAGATGTTATATAAAACATAATACAAATTGAGAATGAACACCTACATACAATATGCTGGAGTATAATTTCGGTATAGCATAGGAACAATACACAGATAAATGTTATATATAAATGATAAAATGGACAACTGAGATTTAACCCAACTAGTGGCAGTGACTATGGCCAGGACTAACCCCATTGACACTGTTGATGCACTTATGGGCTTACTATGTTCCTACTGATGATACAAATACCATACAGCCATACAACTTTGATGTCCTAGTCCCAGCGCCACTGTAAGCTTCAACCGTGAGAGGTTGGCATGCTAGCCAGCAGTGGTGTCACACTCATTGGCTCAGGGTGGGCATTCACGAGTCTGGCATTTACGTATGCAGCTGCCGGTGACTTCAGCATGGCGCAGTGCAAGTTGCCCAACAGTGCAGAGTGGACCTGTAACAAGTGATCTCCCTTTTTTATCTGACAGTTTGATAGAGAGATTATACAGATCTAGATTATGCATGAATGTTGAGTAATAAACTGATAGTATTGTGGAGGCAGACACAGAGATCTCAAGTTTAAAAGGTAAGTCCCGTGCCACATACACCGCATGGCCCCGGGAGTTCAAATAAACTCACACAGAACAGGAGACAAGAGGTAGGTCTCCTGTCCTCCTCTGAAATGGACACGATAGTGGTGATGGACATTTACATTTACACTGACTAAGACACTATTGCACTACACAGGTATGATACAAAGCGAAATAATAACAGTTACACAAAAGGGAAGGCATAGAAACATTACAAAACCGAACACTTCTACAGAGTATGGAAATCCGCCATATACAAAATGATGAAGGTCACGCCTGTTCTCTAATAAACACAAGGACACTTGCAAAGCCCAGCCCCACCAAATGAATTAATTTACAGAGGAATAATGCCATCTGTGATTTTCCACTTCAAAGAGCCATTTCTTCCTTACAGTACCGTCAATCGGAAAACCCTCGAACAAGTACATTACTTGTTTAAGAGACAAAAAAAGCATCTCAATCTCTCTGTAAACAGTGTGCAATTGTTGAGTAAAGTTGAAAAGAATTGCATATATGCGTTTGTGTATATTGTGTGTATTACTTAATGTAAAAATGGGTAAAATTGTGCCCACCCATCAGATGAGGTGGCATGACACGGTTTGCTAAAGCCTCTTGGGACTGGATCAACACGCCACACAGCATGATACTGTCTGGCCTCTGAAACATTAGCTTTGTCGCTAACTCACTAAATGGCTTGCAAAGTAGCTTGGGTGACTAATTCACATCTCACCCGATCATTAAAAAAATATCTCTCCTCAATGGCTACCTCAACAAAAAAAAGAACCACCTTTCTTCAGAAAAAAAGCAGCAGCAGGAGAAAATGAGAAATAGATGTCCTTAAAAGCCTCAATTGGCTTTTAACACAGACATCTCTCCTGTGGAATTACCCATTGTCATAACTCATCCATTTTCGTCTCAGAGCAGCTCGGCAATAAGGTGCTTTCCAGGGTTTAGTAATCTCTCATTGGAACATGTCTTTAAATCTCTGTTATGGCTTATTTTAAGAACTGCCAGTGCACCACATTCTATGTTTCGACTCAATGGAGGTTTGCATTCACCTTGTGGCAAAACCGTGGATATATTATTTATACCCCATGCCCGTGTTTACTCTCTTGGAGCCTCCTCCAGTCACTGTTCAAGAGCTCACCATGTGTGTGTGTGTGTGTGTGTGTGTGTGTGTGTGTGTGTGTGTGTTTGTTTGAGAAAGAGAGAAAGGGAGAGAGGTAGAGAGAGAGAAAGAGAAGAAAAGAGAGTAAGGGCGGAGTGCCAAGACTACAACTTGAAAATGGGAGACAGTAAGAAAATGTGAGCATGTGGGCGAGTGAAAAAATGTGTGTGGCAGGTCCACAGCCTGAAAATGGCAAAGTGAGAGGGGTGTGTGTGTGTGTGTGTGTGTGTGTGAGATTATGTGTGTATGTGTGAATCTGAGGGTGAATGATTTAATTAATTACCGTAAGACTACTCTGACTATGATTAATGACTACTATGAATTAAAACAGAAGATCAAATCACCTCTTTAATTTAAATTTTTGTGTGATTTTGGAAATTATTTCTGTGGTTACTACAAGCCAAACCATAGTCACAAAGTTGCACAAAAACATACAAACAAACATAAAACACATTTTATGTGCAAGTTTACCATCACATTGCATCCAGGTTCTGTACAGTTTATAGTGCCATAATGTATTTGCATCTCGTTCCGGAGAGCTACGGGAGGCTTTTTCTTGAGCCTTACGTCAAGCTGCGAGGTCGCCAGGGTACTTGTCAGTCTAACGATGCAGTAATGATTATGGGCATTTAAATAACACTTATGCTTTACAGAGGTGGTTAAAAATGCAAGGCCTTTGACTGGCAAGGAACGCCTAATTATAAATGACTCACTTAACAATTATGATAAAAACGAGATGAGACGGAGAATGCTGGAATGTTTTAACCGGGCCGTGTTTAAGCGAGTCGGCTCAGACAGGACGTATCCACTCAACTACCGGCCCGTGTGGGATGTCAGGGTTGCCAATCGATCATACTTCATCAGCTGTTTGCTATTCCGTGGCAGTATAGACAAAAAGGTTAATCAAAGAAGTCCGCCACTTCTAAATCTCAAAATGAACAGCTCCTCGTAAATCATCTTATACGCTTTGAATAAATGATTTAAAGGTCTCGTCGTGCCTGTAGGGCAGGTTTATAGAAAACTGTAATTAAGACAGGAATAAGCTGTAGGTTACAAAGGGAGGGGGCTGCAAATGTAACCTAAATGCCAATTTAAATGTTCTTTCATTGTGACAACAACTTAAACAAAAGAACATTATCATTTTCTTTACCAAAAGAAGCCAGCACACTGGAGTTTATCTTGGAAAGAACAAGAGAGAGAGAGAGAGAGAGAGAGAGATAGAGAGAGAGAGAGTCTGATTTCAGATTGCCTTGAGGCAAAAACTATGTAGAGATGGCGGTGAATTTCTGAGAAAGCAATAAATGGGAGCACCTTGAAAATTTCTTCCATAAACACATGGCTGTCCTGGACTGCTAATGCACTCCTATGAGTTCAGAGAGCTGTCTAAAGGAGTCTGAAGTCTTTAATAAAGCCACAATTGACTTAAACTTAAACTTCACTTACACTTTCAAATAATGTCTGAATTATAACCTCACGAATGGCTAGAGAAGTCTTCATATATTTTTGAGTCAATCCATTACATTTTTGGAACTTTTCCTTTTCCTTTGTTGCAGTTTTTTTCCCATGTTTTGTACACTATTCTTATGATTGCTATTGTTGTTGTACATCTCTGAAACTTTCAAGGAAAGCGCCATGTTTGTACTGCAGCGAAAACATGGTTGTTTTCCTTATTTCCTACCCAATGTTATGATATTTGATGAAAATTAACATTTTAGATTTGCAAAGATGAAAGATGATTTAGTTTAAAATAATTACGGTACCAATCATTCACAAACACTTTCTATTCCAACTCTTTTGTATTCTGGACAGATGTCAGCTGAGGACTAACGTGGCAGTCTGCCCCACCCATTCTTCTCCTTCTTCTGAGTGCCGTTATCCATGAGGGAGGTTGATGTGCCTGTCTGGAAATTTCCAGACTTGCTTTCCCTTTGCCTTGTTTAAGAATGGAACAAGTCATCATGCCAGCGCGTGAATTATTGAAGCGTTCGGGAGCGTCCCCCATCTACCTGCAGCAGCAGACGTGCGTGTGAGTGTGTGTGTGTGCGCGCGCTGAGGTCCTCTCAGGGCAGCTGTGGGGGGACCGGAAGAGTCTACGAGGACCGTTGCAAGAAAAAAAAGAACAACCAGCAACAACAACACAATAGCACTAACTAAAAATAAACAATGAGGCACTGTGTATGAGAGACAGCCGAGAGCAGGAGTGGCTGTGTAACAAGCCTCAGGAGTCTCCTCTTGCTGGTATAGCCATATGTCTTGGATAACAGGGAATACTTCAGATTGTTTGTGATAGCCACGGTTTGAGCCACCAGGTGGATGTGAGGTGTAAGAGGCGCAGACGGATTTTAGCACTATTACAAGTGCTTTAAACACTCAGCATTAAGCTGGTGTCATTCCTCGTGAAAGTAAAGATGGCTGGTTAAATTAAGTTATCCCGCCAGAGAGTTGGCTCACGCTCTCTCACTCTATCATTTCGGAGACATAGTGGAATCATTACCGAAAGTCAACCTGCTATAACCCATTCTCCTCTGAGCTGAAATGATAGATGACGGGCTCTCTAAAGCTCTGCTCCAGACTTATCCCCAATGAAAGAGCTTGTCGACTGAGTGTTAAATTGGCTCAACAGCTAAAACTGCTAAAGCTCGTACATACGCCTTAATAAATAAATAAATAAATACATACAAAATATGACAATAATGAACTTCAAATCTGACACAGATTTCAAACGCAGCCCCATTGCTGTTCTCTTGAGTCACTCTTCCAAAACCCTGTTTGGTTTGTGTTCATCATCAAAATGTCTCCTAATTAATTGGTGTTTGCCTGGAGGTGGTACCGTGGAGGATCAAAATACAATGTTTGACGTTGCCTTCTGTGTACACCTGCAGCTCAGGGGGCCTGTCAGTGGGAGTTCAAACCACAGCAAAACACCTCTTAGTTATCAACACTACATGTGTGAAAGGGCTGTTGTGGCACCTGTTTTTTTAATGCTTCGTTCAAGGGCTTAAGAGTTGTCAGAGTTGCATTTACACATTATTGTTATGGCTCATTCATGGTCCACAGTTGGCCAGAAGGTATGTTACCAATATCAACTCAATATTTCACATACTTTTCTAATGTTCCAACCTGACTGCCAACCATATCAAGTAACTGTAAAAGAAGTAAAAGAAACTAACCGTGTCTCGACCATTACCCTAACTCAAAACCTATTTATTTTTGGATTTTTTCCTATGTCAAAAGAGTGACATCAGATGCTTGATTGCATTACTTTGACATGGTACATTTTCAAAACGGACCAAGATTTATAGACAAATTTCATGTGCCAACAAAGTGTTTTGTCACTGGTCAGAATTGGTGATGTTGGTGGTAATTATATAAAACGTTATTATTAATATTTGTGCTAAAAGCATGGCATAATCAGAATGGATTTACATCTATGTAGGTCCTATGGTGATGCTGCAATAATCTGGTACTTGCATTGAACACTAAAACAATACATTCCATTCGAACACAAATCAAGACTGTATCTTTAGAATAACGTGTTTGTGCACTAGATCTCCCCACTGTATAGTACTCACAGCATACAGTATAGGCTAAGCATGGTTATAGAGATCGCTTTGGTTTGTAAGGTCTTCACAGCTTACCCCAAATATTCACTGTCATAGATGTCATAGAGTGATTGCGGTATGAGAACTATTTAGTGATTTGAATCCTTTGGTCTGTCGGGTTAGAATACCTTTTATTCTCATAGTCCACTGAGACACAGTTGGCTTTGAAGCATACCTGGAAGAATGGAATGTGAGCAGTCTGGCCGTGCAGGTGTGGCAAGAGGGAAGGTAATTGTGTGAATTTGTAATACCGACTACGCCACCTAGGGAAAGGGAAGCCTGCCCCTAGGACAAGAACTTGACAATAATATTTATTAACAAAACACATCAATACCACAGCAAATCACAATTGACACGATAAATAGGACACGGTTGACAATCAGGTTAGACTTACACCGACACACATTGACCAGGGGACTACTATGGGGGCACGGTAGCAACGGTGGGGAATGAGCACCCGGCTATTGGGCGAGTTACCTGGCCTCAAGGGGAAGGGAGCCAGAGCAGGGCAGATGCTTACTACCAGGGGATGGACTACTGCCAGACAGAGGGGGATGGGGTCCAGAAAATATACACCACATGTGAGAAACACTGCAGTCCAAAGAAAAGGCACCCAATGTGCACACAGCAACGGGAAGTGAAGGCCTCCACCACGAAACCAGTCCTCCGCTCACGTGGGCCACACTGCTCCTGTCTGGCAAAGGGGAGGAGAGACACAGGCACTGAGTAACCGAGTGATGATACACCAGCACCTAAGTATACAGCAATATATACTAGCAATAAGCTAATGGCTACTTATCTTAGGGGCCAAGTTTTAGCTGCTCCAGCGCCGTAAGGACTAAAGGTCAGGCCGGGGAAGAACAGCCTCCCTGGTCACAGTATCAGGATTAAACCCACATGCAAACGCACGCCTACACACATACACCACACACAAGCATAAACACAAGCAAAAGCACGAGCACATGCACAGCCAGCAGCAACCCTGGCAGGCTGGGAGTTGCCCCGCCACCACCACAGAGCATACAGATAGGGCGCCTGCAAGTTAGGCAGGAGAGAACGGCGACATGCATGAAAAACAACAAACACAGAGACAAAATCGTCCCACCACGAGATACTGGCAGAGCCTAGTGGCTAGCTAGCCAGACCACAGACAACCAAACAAAATAGCCCAACACTTCAGGACGAATGAAAGATAACAAAGGTAACGATAAAAAACAAACACTAATCGGGACAAAGCAGCAGTCTCTTAGGATGAGGAAACAGCCAATGAGAAACACCAGCATACAGGCCAATCTGTAAAATACAACAGAGCTAAAATTACGATTAGCAGCTCGTTCTAAAAATAGACTGCACAGCATTGCTTTAGTATACATACCTCAAGCGGGCGAACCTATGCTCCACTTTGCAGGTATGATGAGGGGAGACAGCGCACTCACCGCTCGCTACTGCTGACAGCACACTAGAGCGAACAACACCGTTAAGTATATAATGAAGCAGGGAGGCAGTCATAACTATGCTGAGCATGATAACCTACCTGAAGCAAACGAGTTTCTCATGTAGCCGATAAACCGGGCGAAAATGGCAGAAGTGAAACCAACCGCACTAAAACACATAATCAAACAACAGCTAAGATTCCAGCTTGTAGAGAGTCTAAAACAATGAGAGGGCAAGCAGTACTTACCTGTTGTACCAGCGATTTCACCTCCACACCGTTACCGGTGTCCCACGTCACTAACCAGGAAGTCCTCTCACCGGTGAAAGATGTACCGGTCAATCTAGGGCCACTTCCTTTAATACAAATCCATGGCCCGCCCCATAATCAACGACCGGTTGTCAATCAAATTGACTCAGGGGGGAAACTCATCTCACCACACCGGCATTCGCACACATTTATACCAACCTCAACAAGGGGGAAAACACTCTTGAGGTCTATTCAATGAAATTGCATATGTTCAAAATAAGTCTGTTTGGGTATACACAAAGGTTCTTACACAATAAACACACCCACAGAACCCACCCACGAACACCCATGCACACACGCACGCACCCACGCACGCACGCACGCACGCACGCACGCACGCACGCACGCACACACACACACACACACACACACACACACACACACACAAAAAGTGTTTTGCTGAGCAGGTAAGTCCAAGTGACCATGGCCGAATGCTCAGTGCCTCGTCTGACTATACTCTTTATCATTCTCAACATCAACCTTTAGCAGGCATAGCCACTAGGGGTGTGCAAAAAAATCGATTCACAATCGTATCGCGATTCAAGTGCTCCCGATTCAGAATCGATTCATAGAATTCCAAAAATCGAAAAAAACGTTCTTTTTGGCTTCGCAAACTGTGTAGTAGGCTAACGTTACGGTTTGAGTGATGGTGAGCACGATACGGCGAAATGGTTGATAAAAAGCTTCTGAATAGAAAGTTTACCTTTAAAAGTTGTGTTGTGCAAAAGAAGCAAGCTTCACTGTTGTCTGAAAATGTCAACAAGCAGCTGGCTGAAAGCACAGAAGTAGTAGGCTTACCTTTTATTGGTAACCTTACTGTTACGGTTCATTGTTTTTGAAATAAGAGGCCTGACTTCTATGTTCACAGCAAACTTGGAAAAAAGAAAATATTAAGCTATGGTTTAACTGCCCTATAGGCTGAGTCTGAAATGTGCACTTTATAATTTTATTTTGTACCGCCCTGTTTGGCAATGTTATTTTTCAATAAAATAAAACATTGAATAAAGCAAGCCAATCCACTTTTCCATGATAAGAGCATAAAAATAAAATTTGCGATGAATTCATTTGCGATTAATCGCGATTCATTTTAAGTTAACTATGACAAAAATGCGATTAATCGCTATTAAATATTGTAATCGTTTGACAGCACTAACATTTACATACTGTGAATCCATTTTTTTGAATCGAAAATCGATTTTGAATCGATTCGTGAGCCTAAAAATCGGTATCGAATCGTGGCATTTTCTGAATCGTGCACCCCTAATAGCCACACTGTCCTTGTCCCTTGGTGGCTCTTCTTTTGACATTGCCACGCACTATTGACAAGGAATGCTTGTGTTCTTCCTCCTTCCCCATTCAGCCACCACACACACACACACTCGCTACTGCTGACAGCACACTAGAGCGAACAACACCGTTAAGTATATAATGAAGCAGGGAGGCAGTCATAACTATGCTGAGCATGATAACCTACCTGAAGCAAACGAGTTTCTCATGTAGCCGATAAACCGGGCGAAAATGGCAGAAGTGAAACCAACCGCACTAAAACACATAATCAAACAACAGCTAAGATTCCAGCTTGTAGAGAGTCTAAAACAATGAGAGGGCAAGCAGTACTTACCTGTTGTACCAGCGATTTCACCTCCACACCGTTACCGGTGTCCCACGTCACTAACCAGGAAGTCCTCTCACCGGTGAAAGATGTACCGGTCAATCTAGGGCCACTTCCTTTAATACAAATCCATGGCCCGCCCCATAATCAACGACCGGTTGTCAATCAAATTGACTCAGGGGGGAAACTCATCTCACCACACCGGCATTCGCACACATTTATACCAACCTCAACAAGGGGGAAAACACTCTTGAGGTCTATTCAATGAAATTGCATATGTTCAAAATAAGTCTGTTTGGGTATACACAAAGGTTCTTACACAATAAACACACCCACAGAACCCACCCACGAACACCCATGCACACACGCACGCACCCACGCACGCACGCACGCACGCACGCACGCACGCACGCACGCACACACACACACACACACACACACACACACACACACACAAAAAGTGTTTTGCTGAGCAGGTAAGTCCAAGTGACCATGGCCGAATGCTCAGTGCCTCGTCTGACTATACTCTTTATCATTCTCAACATCAACCTTTAGCAGGCATAGCCACTAGGGGTGTGCAAAAAAATCGATTCACAATCGTATCGCGATTCAAGTGCTCCCGATTCAGAATCGATTCATAGAATTCCAAAAATCGAAAAAAACGTTCTTTTTGGCTTCGCAAACTGTGTAGTAGGCTAACGTTACGGTTTGAGTGATGGTGAGCACGATACGGCGAAATGGTTGATAAAAAGCTTCTGAATAGAAAGTTTACCTTTAAAAGTTGTGTTGTGCAAAAGAAGCAAGCTTCACTGTTGTCTGAAAATGTCAACAAGCAGCTGGCTGAAAGCACAGAAGTAGTAGGCTTACCTTTTATTGGTAACCTTACTGTTACGGTTCATTGTTTTTGAAATAAGAGGCCTGACTTCTATGTTCACAGCAAACTTGGAAAAAAGAAAATATTAAGCTATGGTTTAACTGCCCTATAGGCTGAGTCTGAAATGTGCACTTTATAATTTTATTTTGTACCGCCCTGTTTGGCAATGTTATTTTTCAATAAAATAAAACATTGAATAAAGCAAGCCAATCCACTTTTCCATGATAAGAGCATAAAAATAAAATTTGCGATGAATTCATTTGCGATTAATCGCGATTCATTTTAAGTTAACTATGACAAAAATGCGATTAATCGCTATTAAATATTGTAATCGTTTGACAGCACTAACATTTACATACTGTGAATCCATTTTTTTGAATCGAAAATCGATTTTGAATCGATTCGTGAGCCTAAAAATCGGTATCGAATCGTGGCATTTTCTGAATCGTGCACCCCTAATAGCCACACTGTCCTTGTCCCTTGGTGGCTCTTCTTTTGACATTGCCACGCACTATTGACAAGGAATGCTTGTGTTCTTCCTCCTTCCCCATTCAGCCACCACACACACACACACACACACACACAGGACACATTGTCAGGATCCTGCTCGGTCTATTTTATGTTTGCCTGTTCTCCATCAGGTTCGGGTCCGCTGGGTCCATCTTGGTCGGATCGTCCTGTTAGGTTCCGTAGGGGGGAAAAGAGACCCAATAGCAGACCGAAATTACTGGCAAAAACTTGTGTTTATTTGTCCACAACAGGTTACCAAAAAGGGTTCAAAAATCAAAACACAAAAGATCCAAAAATGCAAATTCACAAAAATCCAAAAATACCGAGCAGGCAGGGCAGAGGGAACAAACACAAAAAGCAAAAGACTTATCTTCCAACAGGCAGAACGGTTACACTCCAGATAACAGGTAACAGGCAGAGTCTTTCTGACAGACATAGGTGACGATCCGACATGAAACAATGGGGAGACTGAACTTAAATACAGGAGAGGAGACATGTAATTGGTGGGGAGCAAACAAGTGGCAGGAGAAACTAATCAAGACAATGAATACTGAACTGATTAACGGACAGGTGTGGTAATTGGTGACAGGGGAATCCAGGAAGTGACAGAGGGCAGGTGGGGGTGGAGTCTTAGGACAAAACAGAAAACACATGGCATAACAAAAACACAAAAAGCACATGTAAGAACAAACACAGGGAAACACAAGGCAAACAACACACACAAGAAACACGAGACAAAACAGGCAAACATAAAATAGACCGAGCAGGATCCTGACACACATTTTCTCTTTAAGTCTATGTCCCTGTTTGTTATAGAAAATGAGTCACCTCTGTGGCACTGAAATATATACCACAAGAGTACTTGGAGACATTCATCTTTTAAAGGGCTGGCTGTGTTGTTGTTATCTTTTCTTTTTTTTCCTAGTGCATTCTTTCCTCCAGAAGGTTGGTTTTGGCCCAGACCTGTGGTAATGCTGCTGCTCTTAGAGGTTGGATCCCAGCAGGCAGGGATAGCTGCAGAAGCTCACCCCTTAGAACAAGACTGTTGCCCTCACTAAAGCTGATGCCTATGGAAATCACCGGGTCTGTCTACATTGAGTCTGTTAGACAGCAAAACCACAAATCACCTATAGTACTATGCTACGGAGCGCTACAAAGCTAAATGTTTCCAAAAGTCATTGATGATGTTGCTATGCTAAGTAATGAATTGAGTGATACTGCCTGGCACCTTTCTCAAAAACAAGCACTGACAAAAGAATTAAGAAAGCCTGCCAATTCAGGTATGTCCTATAGTCGCAAAGCCAATTCTTAGGCTTCAAAATGCCATGCATTCTCGCTGTTGTAGAAAAGCTTCCGTACTGTAAACAACAGTTGTTCATCATCCATATCGTGACCAGGGCAATGAAGGACTAAGAAATACATGACTGTGAATAATTTGCTTGTTTACTTGGCATTGCTTTCTCCTCCACAATTAGAATGAAAGGATAGCAGCCTAATTTTGCATTTGCGGGTTGTTGTTGGAGATTTAATGTCTGGTCAAGCAATGCTGAATCCTGACCATATGACCATGATGGCACGCCAACACCTGAGACAATCAGTGAGTGCTTTTAAGTCAGGGATGAATGCCTATCTCACAATTTGACCTTTTGTATGGCAAGATCAATCAGCCATCTGGGCATCCTTCATTCGGGTTGGCTAACACACAGATTTTAAAACTATGAAAACAGGTCTCTCCTTTTCACTTTGTGAGTTCTTATAGTGTAATATCATTAAAGTAATCAAGCCCCTTCTTTCCTATATTGAGGAAGGTCTATGTGACCAAACAATGATAGTCTCCATCATCAATCTTCCAGATGCTGGATTTTGACATGAACACAATACTATGGTGAAACACACATGGTCCTTCTTACACAATATAGAAGCGTACGTGTAGTTATACCACAGCTTGGTACAGTTTTTATTGTGACATCTCTGGATCTTTGATCACGTCAATCTTCATCCATACTTCCATTTTTATCCTTTCAGGCATGATTCATTGCCTCTTGCACTCACACAATACCTGGGGAAAGTACACAGAAATGACACCAACATTTGCAATCAGGCTAGGTCATTTCAGGAGCTGAACGAGGTTCAGGCTAATCAGGCGCTGCCATTATTCCAGTCCCTCCCTTGGTGGGGTGATTGCCTCTTTCTTTCTTTCTTTTTTCTTTTTCTGTTTTCTTTTCCCTGATCTGTCTGGCAAAATGTCAAAGACTCATAAAAATGGAGAGTTGATGTATGTGTGTGCGTTCATATGTGTTGGCTTGAGCAGGCGTTCATTCATGGATAGAAACCTTCTACAAAAAGCCAATGCTCATCAGAGCTTTTGTTTTTCTTTAGGAAACAGTGTCCTTTTTGTCACCTTTTACAACTGCATAATTGATACAGGAATCAGAATTCAATGTTGCTAGCATAGGTACTGGCTGTTCAAATAATATGTTTGCTTATCGCCATGTGTACAGTTGTAAAAAAGGGCCTGTAACATGCTTAATTTCTCACCTTGTGACAAACACAATGCAATGAAACTCCCAGACAATGTGTTTGATGCCATCAGCATGTTATGTTCAACATTTTGGTTTTGTGGGCCAAATTTGTAATTTTTTCCAGATTTCGCAATTGATGTATTTTGAGAGGAACACAAGTAGCAGTAAACAGTAATCAGTAATTTCCGATATAGATGCTAGTAAATTACTAGCTGCATACAATGTGTTATATTCCTATTATCAAATATTAGGAAAGGTTGGCTGGGAACAATTATAGCCCACATTACATACAATCAGTTGCAACCAGCAATCATAGGTAGCAAGTGAAATAGACTAGGCACTTGTGCAATCAGATTCGACATGCAGATGAAGATGGTCAATACGATGAGTACAATAGCCTTAATCATAAACTGCTTACTGTTTACTGTAAACTTAATAATATTTCTGACAGATATACATGTTTTGAATTGAGGAAAAAAATCATCATGTGAACTGTAAAGTAGGCTGCTGGCAGCAGGGTGAGAGATATGAGGCGCTGACTGGCGGGGAAAGGTGGTACTGATTCTAACGGCCCGGCCCAACGCAGCACGGCCCACGGCCCGCGGATGGCAATTAAAAATATAATATTAATATTCTTGCCTTTTTTTAAAAAATGTCTCATTACAAAGAAATGGTAATTGGAAATTAACGTATTAAACTCACAACTGTCGATTTCCATAACGTTTTCGTTAGTTATTTAACATATTGTCATTTGCCCTTCCCCCTGAGCGCTTGCGAAATGGTTCGGCCGCAACGCGCGATGCGTTGAATCGAACAGCATCCGAAATGCGAGATGCTGGCACTGGCAGGCAGGCAGCAGGTGTACAGAGCGGCTGGGCTGGCTGAGGTCAGGTCTTAACCTAGGGTGACCAGACGTCCCGGTTTTAACCTGTGCAACCAGCGTTACAATGTATTTGTTTCTGCCTAACGTCTCTTCAAGACAGCCAGGATTGTAGCCATGGAGTTTAGCTCAAAGTAAACGGTGCAAGGAGTGAAATTGTAAGTACAGGTAGTTACAGAATGTGGCTGTATCTGTTATCTGTAGTTGTTAACGATTGTTACCTGCTCAAATGTAGGTTTACTTGAGGTTAATGAAAGGGAATATTGTAATGTAGTGGGCTAAGTTAACACTAAGCTAGCAAGCTAGCTAGCTATTTTGTTAGTGTGAACGAGCAAATTCGAAATACAAGAAATAACTACCGACATCTCTCTATTCTTTGCATTAATATACCTCTCTAGTATTTCGAAACAATAATATCAGTCCCTACCTATAGAATGTTGGTTTTTATAATCAGTTATTAATGCTAGTGAATCTTAATTTGACATAATTAAAGTGAATGCATGGGGTGCCTTCCATTTCAGCCCATTATACAATATATTTATCATTGATAATGAAGATTTATTTCAAATGGGCACCCCAAAAAATTGCCGCGCGCTGTGCGCGCAGCAATTGGCCTCTCCCCTAGAATCTTTCATAGGGCCCAAAATTCCTGGCAGCGCCCCTGCCTGTGCCCAAAATGGGGGCAGTTGTAACTGGGGAACTGACTGCATTTAGATCAAAATGAGAGAAAAAGTAAGCAGATGTGCATACATTAGTGAAGTAAGTATAGCAACAAGAACTGTATGTAGCGTATATGTTAAAATTAAAGCAGACACATCACAAAGCAAAACAAGGAGTGTCACAACTGTACTTCATCTCCCCTCTTATTTTTGCATACTTTTTTCACATTCATGATGCCATGTCAGGACCTGGACACTTTAAAAAATAAAGTCTTAAAACTTTTTTTGTTTTACAAATAAAAAATGTGTTTGCTCACTCAGTGCTTCTTCAGAGCAGAACTATGATGGATCTTCATACTAAGTTCACTGAAGCAACTCCAGTATGACAGGATGTGTCTATGATGACTTGACGTCTCAGGATATCAGTGATACATACAGTATAACCCGTCTGAGAATCATGACTCACCATCTGAGGCTCATTACAGTGACATGCAGCTCTACCTTCCGGTGGGCTTGAAAAGAATCGACCGGGATGAGTTCAGCCACTGCTGGGAAGATCACCTCACCTCAGCGCTGATTAATGTCTGGATCCCTGCACAAGGCTGCCTGGGGGCTTGGTGTGTTTGTCATGTCCGTCCACCTGCAGAAAGCTCTTCATCAGCCGCCTAGGGTACTCTTATTCCCCTCATCCTGTCTCTCTGTGCCTTCAAGCGTTCCTATCATTACACTTGACTTTTCAGTCCCCCAAACCCATATTTTCTTTTGGTAATCCATACATCAAAAGAAAATAGGGAACGAAAAAAAAAGAGAAAAACTCCTATGATGAACCTGTTAATTTAACGGAAATGTGGAATTTGAGGACGAGGGTCTATTCTTGCTATCAGCTCTCCTGGGACTAGGAGGAAAAACGACACTCTCTATCCTGGTACTCACATGACCTAATTTACATTGACCAGTAAATCAATTATCCCTCTTGTGTGTCCAGTTCCTGGAAACCATAGTGATCATAGGCTATGACAGACGATGAATCAGCCCGGCAAATATGTTCTTTTCGTCACCGAGGCTGTGCTAAGGTACAATCAGGCTTTAAGTAACTGTTTGTCAGTTGCCACACATCTGCACACACAAGTGCTGATTTCTACTTGAATGAATGCTGTCCTTCAAGTGTAACCTGCGTTGTGTGGAGGCGGTCTAGCTAACAAAGAGGCCCAAACCCATGGGTGCTAGCGTCTGTAGCTACCATGTTTCTTAAGATGTCAAAGGGTGATGTTATTTCACCATTACACATGCCACCCAATGTAAGCTGAGGCAGGAAATAGAGTAAGGGGCATATATATTATCTTCCTTACAGTACCGCAATATATTGAATCGTAACCCCTGTATCATGATGCGTATGGTATCTCCGGATTATTCCCAATACACAGCCCTAGTTTGAACACTACAACAGTAAGTAAAGTCTCTCCACTCACTCCAACATTCCTGGCACACTCTTGCTGCTTTTCCTTGCCACAAAAATCTATATTACATAGCCTCCACTGTACAGTATGTATTAGTCTACCTACTATTTCTAAGTAAATAAGACAAACTCTTCATTGAACTCTTCCTTGGATGATATTTCGTAGTGTTAATTCTGCAGTGTGAATTTGACTTGAGTTTGACATAGCATAAGTAGCCTATTAGAAAGGGAATGGAAATTTCGTTTAATTTTCACTCATTAATTAGGCCCAACCTGTGGAGTACTGGGCACAATTTGTGTGCTTGTAGGCTGTGAGGTAAAGTAAAGACTGCAATGGTTATGGAAATGTCTTCAAGGGTCTTTAAAAGGACATGGAAAAGTTGGAAAAGTTGTCAATAAAAATGGGTGGGAATCCTGAGTGTGCTCACATTACCAGGAATTTACATGATTGCATGCTGTTTGTCAACATGCACTTCTGTTGGTGCCGCTCAGTAGCACCCACAATCAAATTGTACAATTTATTGTCTTCTATTAGTGTACACAATGTGCTCTTCATTTTAAGAAGACAATGAGGAACAGCTCATCCATGGGGAACAGGTGCAAATACTAGCCTACCCCACAAAAAAACACACATTAATGAATAAACTCAAATAAATACACAACAGTGTTTTCAGAATGCCCCAACAGCAGCTTTGCGTCTCAGCTAGAGGTAGCCAAGTCTTACTCGGCTGCTGTAAGGTCAGGGGGATATTGACTTGAATATATGCATATACATGTGTATTCACACATACGGGTTAACATGTATATGCTCGGTATTCCTTCCTTAGGCTCTCCTTATGTGTGTGTGTGCTTACACATGTATGTCTGAACAGACATGTTAGCATATGTGTGAGTGTGTTTGTGTGTGTGAATATAACATGCCTGTGCGAGTAAGAGAGTGCAGTTGTGTGTGGTGTCAGCCTTCTGGGAGGTGTTTGGTGGTTCGTGTGGGACGTGACGCAAAGCCTCCTTCCTTGGGTTAGCAGGACATTTCACAGGTATTTCTAAGTGTCAAAATAACATCTTCACTTCACTTAAGTGGCCCGAGGGAACGTAAGAAAGGTCCTTTTTGCCTCACAGATGGCAGCCAGCAAGGCACGCCACAGCTTGTTTTCTCAATCTTCCTCTTGTATTTGTCACCTAATGGAGCTGATTAAAAATGTACAGACTATTTCCAACAAC
This sequence comes from Sprattus sprattus, assembly GCF_963457725.1. Taxonomy (NCBI): domain Eukaryota; kingdom Metazoa; phylum Chordata; class Actinopteri; order Clupeiformes; family Clupeidae; genus Sprattus; species Sprattus sprattus. The sequence continues at coordinate 10,442,228 of NC_137911.1, forward strand.
ACATCAAGACATCACAATTACTTGTGCAATAATAAGCTGACAAAAAATAAAACTTTTTGGATCGTTTAAAGGAAATTATACTTTTTATCCTTACACATTTATGGGAACTATCATCCATTCATGACAAAGTCAACTTGGTAATACTGTATCCATAAAGCATTATAAACACATTCATAAACGTTTTGATTGACATAACTCTATATAACTATTTGTACATAGAAAACATAAAGAGTTACAATGCTAAAGTATAAGTCCTTACAACTTGAAGGATTAGAATGCATAATAAAGCTTCTTTTACCTTGGGATAATGGTACTGATGACATTTTTGCCTAATGTTAAATGCTGTTTATTCACCAAATGCTCTCTATAGAGCCATATATGACTCCATACAAGCTTTAATTAGTTCCTAGTTGTGTAGGGCTTTTACTACTACATCATAACACCTATGAATGCAATCATATCTATTGATAAAACATAGACTTATTGCTGTTGCTAAAATGCACTACAATACTTTATAAAAGTGTATAAATGTGTTTATAATGCTGTACAAAGACCGGGTTTAAGTAAAGTGTTACCGGCAATAAGGCATATAAGCAGCCATCACAAGGATTCAGTGCTCTTCAAAATTGGTTGTACAAAGATTAGACAGATATCCGAAAATTAAGAAATGAATGACTTACATACCATCATCAGCCGTAAATCCTACATGTAGGAAAAAAATCCATCTCCCTTTAATGCACGCATTTTAAATGTGTAACATTTATCAGCACAGTCTTTCGATTATGTCATCAAGCCTTTTTCTCCATGAGACACAGTGACTTCATTGGGCAGCCATAGTGTTGCTGATGTATCAGAGGGACTCATATTCAGGCTCATCTCTGTGCTGTAAATGTGCACATGATGGATTGGCTGTGGGGAAACAGGGTTATATTTGACTGTGTGGGTGTGCTTCATGGATGTTCAGGGCTCCTCAGAGCGCACTGCCAGCTCTCTAATATTTCAATAATTCATCCCGTCTTAACATTCTAGCACGTCTGCTGGGCGCACAACAGCAGCAGACGAGCTCTCATGAATGCAGACAGACACACGCACAAACACACAGGCACAGATCACAAACACACACGCACAAACACACACACGATGCACAAATGCACACCAACACAAGCGAACACGCGCACACACGTGGACATATGCACACGCACACACACGCACACCGGACACACACGCACACCAACACACAGTAACACACACGCACACTCACACACAGACAAACACACGCGCACACAGATGTGCATGCGAGACACGATCACAGACAGACACACAGACAATACATGAATTCAAACACACTTACTCCTGTGCATGGACAACCATGGATACACAAACACACACAAGCACACACACACAGACAGATGCACACACTACCGCACACACACTCACTCATATATGCAGACTAATAGATTGACAAATTGTGTAGAGAAGAGGAGCTGTCAAGCTCTGAAGCTCTGAATTTTGATCCGCCCAGCCGTGTGCAGGCTCAAGCGATCTTTTGCCATTCTTTGTACCAGGAAGAGATAACCTGTAATTAATCCCTATTTACTGGCAAACACATCCCGTCAGAAACACCTTCATCGCAGGTCAAGGAGACAGACAGCTGTTTCACAATACTTCACACAAACGGAAGCACTGAAAGTACTTACAGTTGGCCCCCGTAGCCACTTTTACAAACACCTTCACACACCTTCACACACACACACACACACACACACACAAACACACACACACACACACGCACACAAACACAAACACACACACACAAACACACACATATTTCGTATGTTTTACATTATGCATTCAAATAAACCGATAAGGTCCAGTCAAAGACAAGTCTTTGCATTGCATAATCAGGAACAGCAATGTTTGTCAAATTTGGTTTTACAAATAAACCCTTTCATTCATCAGTGACTGGCAAGAATATGCACAACTGGGAAAATCATTACAGATAGTGAGGTTGCACTCAAACTAAGCTGGGTTCGTCTGATCGAGGCCATTACATATTTACAGTATTAACCATGTCTATGCATGTGTTAATTGTTTCTTTGCTCCACTTCTTGCAAATTGGAGATTGTCATATATTGTTGTGGTTCTTTATGCATCTACACCTAAATTTACTTGTCAATAGGAGCGCATGTGAAGTGCATGTAAACAGGACAATGACTGACTGAATAAACAACTCAGCTAAACATGTTGGTTTCATTCTGTTTTAAATTGGAGCTAATGCCATAGCTGGATTTCTGTGTTTGTTGGGTCCTTACTCTTTCTGCGGTCGTCTCTGTCCTTGTCTCTGTCTTTGGCAATTTTTCTTTCTTTCTAACCTTTTTTCTATTCTTTTGTCTCCCTCACTTTCTTTGTCTATCTTTGTGTGTTCTGAATATCCTTTCGACATTAAAAAAACTCTTTGTCTTTGTCATCATACTAACACACACACATAGAAAGACACACACACACATACAAAGACACACACACACAAAGACACACACACACACACACACGACACAGAGCCCCTTAGACACCAACTGGACACCGACCCCCTGCTGGGGCAGTTGTCTTAGGGTGAGGATATAAGGCACGGTGTCTGCCCAGGCCCCTGCTCAGTCGGGTGGGCACCAGCCCAGGATCCACTGGGCAATGAGGACCAGAGATAACACCTCACCACACGCCAGGAAAGACAAGCTTTTGGACTTGATACTCCTTGATCATCGGGTGAGTTGCACAAGAGAGAAGCTCGGATAGGATGCTACGAGTCGCAGATCATGATGCTGCTGGGCGCGAGACAAAAGGGGGACAAGAAAAGCCTGAATACCTTCAATAGCTGGACAAACCATTAGCACTGTCGCAAGTCGCTACAACACTGATGTGATGTGGTGGTGTGAGGGACCGGGCAGTCACCCCACGTTGTTTTGGGAGGTCGCGACTGGATTGGGTGGTGTAGTTGGGAAGAAGGGTGCAGGAGATGGTGGCTTTCATATAAAAATATTTTTCGTTTTTATTTACTGGGGGAATTCTCTACATCAACCCAAAACCATTGCAAACAAACAAACATAAATCACAGACAAAACACACTCACAGTGCTATATTTATCTAGGCAGAATGTTCTTTGCAGAATCAAGCTAGGCAAATTTCACTTAGCAGAATTAGACTATGCACAATTAACCATGCAGACTTAACAAGGCACAATTCACTATCTAGACTTAAACTAGGCACAATTCACTATGTAGACCAATACTAGGTACAATTCACTACACAGACTTAAATGAGGCACAATTCTATATGCAGACTCACACAAGGCACAATTCACAATTCACTACGCACTCACACTAGGCACAATTCACTATGCAGACTCACACCAGGCACAATTCACAATTCACTACGCAGACTCACACTAGGGACAATTCACTACGCATAGGTTAACTATAGTCTAAATTCTCACTAAGCACCATTATTACTTAACACCGATCAGCAGAGCAAACAAAACAAGGCACAAGCTGTCCACACAGCTAGACACAGTTTCCCTTCCACCTCACAACAGGTAAGGGTTTCTCACAAATGCCTTCTCAATGCTTTCTGTTCAAAAGCTCTCTGCAAAGTTCTCTCATGTCCATCTCCAGAAAAGTCTCTCTCCATGAACATGAGGCGCCCTTTAAATAGGGGCCAGCTGAAGTCAATTGAAGCAATTTGGCCTCCTGGGTCCAGCCACTTTGGTAGGGGAGCCCAGATCGAACCATTATGGCGGGGGAGTCCACCCCACACCAGGCCCAAACTCCTCATTAGACAGTGAGAAGGGGAAGAAAAGTTCATCTTCTCACAGGTGGTATAGAGAATGCCTGCCTTAAAAGCACAAATAGCGTGCATAACGTGAGAGCTGTGGAATCAGCGTCCTCTACTGAGATGACATTACATACTAGCTCACTGAGCCGTATGTTAGCATCTGAGCACTCCATTATCTGGACCCCCTGGTGCTAAATCACGGCTCCTGCATACAGCATTCTTTCTTTCCCTCCTTCCTCAAAGTGCATGAGTGGGATTGTGTACTTTGTCCTAACACACAGCAGGGCACGAAACCACCTCGAAATGATTGAGTAAAGACATGCAGAGACAACGTAATGTAAGCAGGTGCAGATGGAAAAGCTATGGAAGTATAGGAGCCATAATGACTTTCAACCTAATGACTATTTCATTGACACGTGGATTAGCCATGTGCTGGAGAAAAAGGGGGGGAAAAGGTTGTAGAAACAGATTGACATATGTGGCATCACTTCACCAAAAAAAGTAACACTCATGGCATGAAAAGTAAGTTTCCTGTGTCTCTGAAGTAGAAATATATCACACAGACAGAAAACTGTACATCTCTGAAATGTTTCCTTTGTCTGGAAGGGGGGGGGGGGGGGGGGGGGGGCAGAAAAGTCACACCTGACAACCAATTTACACCTTGCTTTTGGCACTCTGAGGAAAAAAATAAAAACTTCACCTTCACCCAGTACATTCAGAGATGACATGGAAAGGAGGAGGTCCTGAGATTGTCAGAGAATGATGAGGAATGAAGTATTGAAATATTGAGAACCTAATTACTCCTGTCGATTTAGTATTAGAGCAGCTTAAAACAAACTCCATCCCAGCACTATGCCTTTACTACAAAGACAATGGTACCTCAAACGTCTTTGAGAGAAATATCTAAATACAGATAGAAACAGTGTTGGACATTTAACCAACAGTATCTGAATTGGTTGGTGCCTGATCTCTGCTTGATTGCTCTGCTTGAGCAATGGACACTGAGCTGTGGGAATGCTGAGGGCATGCAGTCCTAAAAGAGTACACAGACCGAACTAGAACAACTGGGGAACCAAATGTCTAACATCTTTCCCCCTCTTTTCTTTCCCACTCCTGGCTAAGGTTTTCTGTTTCTCTCTCTTTTGTCACAGCCCATTTTTAAGAGGCAGAGTATTAGACATTCAAAGAAGAACGTTCTCGCTGAGAAAGAGTAAGGGATGGGGTCGATGGCAGAACAAATACAACTAATTTCCCAAAGCCCAAAACGGGAGTACAAGGCCCTTAAAGCAGCCCAGACTTAACTACAAATCTCTTCAAGAAGACCAAATGGAGATGTGTGAGGGGCCTCAGTGTAGACTGCTCTAAAGGGCAGAAAGAGTCCAGTGGGCACATGGTAACTAGCTGAGCTTCATTTACTGGACAGTGCTCAGTCCCTTCCCTTCTCTGCCCATTGTAATTTGAGAGTCACTGTAGTCAGTCAGGCAGACAGGTCAGCCATGTAACTGATGATGTAAAGATGTGCATTCATTAGGGTGTCCTCTGACTAAGATGCAATGGCACATCATTCTCCCTGCTAAACTGTACATGTTAAAACCTGACTATTTAACTTAGAATACCATTTTCTAAAATGTAATTATTGTACACTGTAATGCACTAACTATATTGACATATTGGTCGTCTGCAATGATTGGCTTACTAACACTGCTTCAGCATCCTCAAGTATTTCCCAGCACATGAATTACAAACATGATATGCAATATCATTTCCAAGAAACAGGACATCATTATATCTTGTCTAGTGCACATAAATATAGGTGACACTTTACCTTAACCCCAATATAAATAGTTATATAGACTTATCATGGCAAGGCATTATAAATACTTTATAACCCTTTATACATGTGTTTATAATACTTTATGGACACTGGGTTTATCAGGAAGTGTTAACGAAATACCATCTCAGTGTATTGTTTGCTCTAAACACAGGCCAGACACTGCCATGCTGAGCAGGTCAGAGTGACACCACATTGGAGGAGACAGGTGGCAGAACCAACCCAGGCTGTGTCATCACATCTTGTCTGCCTGTATGTTCCAGTTAATGAGAGAGTGGCATAGGCTAGATGGGCCGGCAGGTGGAGGAAGAGTGTGTGTGTGTCTGTGTGTGTGTGAGTGTATAAGGAGGGGAAAAGCATGATGAAAGGTGCCCCTGTTTGTGGAAGTTTGTGTGTGTGTGTGTGTGTGTGTGTGTGTGTGTGAGTGTGTGTGTGTGTAGTAAGGTGCTATGCTACCCATCACCTGGGCTATATATTGCTAATGGGGCCGGAGAGAGGCCAGGTGTGTGTGTATGTGTGTGAGTGTGAGTGTGTGTGTGTGTGTGTGTGTGTGTGTGTGTGTGTGTGTGTGTGTGTGTGTGTGTGTGTGTGTGTATGTGTATGTGTGTGTCTGTGTGTGTGTGTGTGTGTGTGTGTGTGTCTGTGTGTGTGTGTTTGTACATGGTGCCTAAGAGAGGCTATAAGCCGTACCGTCAGCTTGATACTCACAACCCAGTTATACCACCACTTGAGGATATACAGTATCCCAAGACAAGACATATGTGAACCCTGAGATGCTAAACCCCGCAAACAGGGAACGTCCCCAGGACGTTAACAGGACATTCGCAAGGTCCCCAATCGTCCCCAATTGGTCCCCGCCACAACGTTCGCTAGAGGACGTTACCAGAACGTTTTTGACGTTCGTAGCAAGTCTACGTTTGGTCCTTCTGTGACGTTCGCATGAGTCTTAAATCGGACTTTTAGAGAACCTTATAATTTGGTCTGTCAGCACACCTCCCCAGGACGTCATTTAAAAACGTCCCCGTAACCTTTACCTGCAGGTCCTCTGCGTGACGTTCGCATCAGCCTTAAAACGGACTATTAAGGAACGTTATAATTTGGTCACTCAGCACACGTACCCAGGACGTCATTTAAAAACGTCCCCGTAACCTTTACCTGCAGGTCCTCTGCGTGACGTTCGCATGAGCCTTAAAACGGACTATTAAGGAACGTTATAATTTGGTCACTCAGCACACGTCCCCAGGACGTCATTTAAAAACGTCCCCGTAACCTTTACCTGCAGGTCCTCTGCGCGACGTTCGCATGAGCCTTAAAACGGACTATTAAGGAACGTTATAATTTGGTCACTCAGCACATGTCCCCAGGACGTCCTTTAAAAACGTCCCGTAACATTTACCTGCAGGTCCTCTGCGTGACGTTCGCATCAGCCTTAAAACGGACTATTAAGGAACGTTATAATTTGGTCACTCAGCATAAGTCCCCAAGAAGTCCTTTAAAAACGTCCCCGTAACCTTTACCTGTGGTCCTCTGCGGGACATTCGCATTTGGTCCTTCCAAAACGTCCCCTTGACGTCCTCTGATGGTCCTCTCTGAACCAGAAAAATGTTTTTCATTTGACCGACATTTTAATGAAAAGCCGGCCAAATATCTAACCTATTTCTGCTTCTAAATTAGCCTATTGAAGAAAACTGACCGCCTGCATAGCTTAAATAATAACATAATCAGGTAGTTTAGAATGCAACATGTTTATTTTCCTAAGTTTACAATGGGAAACAAAAACATTTATGTCTGATGCGCGTCAATAAGTGGCCTTTAAGCGCAACCTGCTGTGGCGTTAAAATGAGCGCCGCAACATGGTCATTGCTCTGTTCAATGAGTCAGGTATTCAGTGTTTGGAAAGTTCACTTTCTACATGAACTTGCTCAGTTCATTGTTCAAGTTCAAAGCTCCAATTTTCAATATGCTGCGAGTGCTATAATTTTTCAAAATCTCTGTCTGCAATACCGCTCGCGGCTCTTCGGCGCGCAGTAGGCCTATAATAAAAGGAAACGCGCAACACTGCAGGTATTACAGGACAGGTTCATCCTCGTCAGAAGGTTTACCCTCATCACTGTTGTTCAGTTCAGTTGGCCTCTGAAAAAAAGCTTTTAAGGCTAGTCTGCTTGGCCATGTTGGATCCTTCTCACTCAGTTCGCTCCTCGTTTGAAACCGAGGGTTTGCGCTTTATTTAAAATGCAGCATATGCGTGTTGTTAAATAACTTTCTAACGGCAGATTAGGCTGTTCCTTTAAAACATAATAAGGGCAGTGCACGTTTGCTTTATAGGCCTAAATATTAGAATTGTTGTCAAATCCAGATTCTGCTTGCGAGACGGGATTTTTAAAGAAATTCCAATCAGACAATTTGACCGGTGAGCTCTTCGTTCTGTTGCAGCATCTTTGAAGGCCTATGGAAAGCTCAATATGTTAAAGCTAGACACTTGGTCACCTTCCCATGTATGCATTGTATTGGAATCATGCAGACATTACATTTATAGCACAGATCAGTAAAGAAGCATTCATATTTATTTTATTTCATCATTCTTAGTTTGGCTAGTTATTCTGCCTCCCTGCCCGCACGTCCGTGATGTGCCATGGATGTTAATTTAAAAAGTAATCATTACGGAAAACCCTCAATGCGTAGTGACTGAGATTGCTACAATATGCTTTTCCTCAAACCCTCGGAAAAAAAAGACTAAGTTTGTTGGCTGTCTCACACTGTGATAAACCTGTTAAAGTGACACAATCGTAATCAGACAGTGTTAGGACAGTAGGTAGCGATCTCGTTTAGTAATAGGAAGGTTTACGGTTCAATTCCCATGCCCGTAATCGTGTGTGTCTGTGTATGTGTCTATGCATATCATATGAAATGTGTAAAATAAATGAACTTGAACTTGTGTGTGTGTGCGCCCTGTAAGCAAAATGACGGCTCCGCGATCTATTATTATTTTATTTTCTTCATTTAGCTCAGCAAAAACGGTCGTGCCTGCTAAGTCCGCGGTGCATCCTTGAATAACGTACCCAGGACGTCTAAAACACGTTTCCCAGATGTCACCACAATGCCCTCAGGACGTTCTTGCAACTTCCTGCAGAACGTTCCCAGGACCTATAGAAACACGTTCCCCAGACGTAACCACAATGCCCTCGGGAGGTGCTTGCAACGTCCTGCATAACGTCCCCATGACCTATAGAAAACGTTTCCCAGTTGTCACCGCAACGTCCTCGGGACGGTCTTGGAACGTCGTGCAAAACGTCCTAAAGTTGTCACGGGAACCATACACATTTACGTTTTTAGAACGTTCAGAGAGACCATTACAGGACGTCTAGGGGACGTCATTTTGCTTACAGGGAAGTTGTATTTCAATGAAATAACATGGCTAGATATTCATATACTAGCACTGTTTACTGCGTAAGCACTGATACAATACTGGCTCTTGAGCTAAGACTTCTAAGCACTCTAGAGCCCATCAGCGTCTAAAACCTCTACTTCCCATTGACAGCTGATGTAAATAAGCCTCAGCAGTGCACATCCAAAGGTGTGGTCCCTGCCTGTGGGAGGATCAAAGTCCGCCGCCTTTGATGCTGAGGAGACACGGGGACGGACAAGCCGGTGTGAGTCACAGGCTCGATGGAGCAAAACTCTGGGTCGCAGCGGAGCATGACAAGGATTAGCTGTGATAGGCGTCTGGGAGCGGCGTAGGGGAGACCAGAAAAGAAAACAACAATGGGGGAGGATGTGATGTAATGAGGTGAAATGATCTGAAGGTCTGATGCAAGTGATCAGACTTCGACGTCCTTTTATGTTCATGGGGACTGAGGCTGAGAGCCGGTTGAGGGGACCTCCCCAGATGACCAGCGTAACCCTGGGTCTTATTACTACCAGTGGTCTTTTCCGGACATCTGTCCCCAAACTCAGAGTAGCGTTAGTTACACACCCTTTAGCTTGATGTTAGAAGATCTTAAATGTGGATGAGATGTGAGGAAATGTACATACAGGACGCCAGACTTGATAGGACGTGACGCCTCTAACATCAACCAGCATCCTGTGCCCTCCCCTTGGATACAAAGAGATGAACTGTGAATAATAATGAGAGCAAGTGTAAGTGTGTGTGTATGTCTGTGTGTGTGTGTGTGTGTGTGTGTGTGTGTGTGTGTGTGTGTGTGTGTCTGTGTGTGTGTGTGTGTGTGTGTGTGTGTGTGCGCTTGTTACAAAGTTACAGAACAGAGCCTGCCTTGTGATGTTGGTTCATTGCAGCAAAGAAGAATGTGTTTGCATTTAAAATCATTGTGACAGCTGCTGTCTTCTCTTAGTAGATCAAACAACAACACAAAATATCAACATTTCTGAATTTTATAATAATATTAAGATACATACTGCTGTCATCATGGACAGCTATTAAATTGATAAGTGTTTTGTGTTTTGCATTGTTTTTTTGGGTTTATACAAAATGGAAACATTGTCAGGATTAGTTTCAAAAACAATTTACCAACAGTTCGCCTTGACCCTATCCGGCCACACATACACATACACATACACCTACAGTACATACACAAACAAATGTAATCCTACCCAACTCTGTGGGCCCTCATTTCATTGATAGGAAACGAGCAAAGCAAGGAATTTGTCTCTCTCTCTCTCTCTATCACTCACACACACACACACACACACACACACACACACACACACACACACACACACACACACACACACACACACACACACACACACACACACACACACACACACACACAAATGTGCTTCAAATGTCAGATTTACAGTTTGACAGTTATGCAGAGATGTCTAAAAAATAACTGCATATTGAATTTATATTACACAAAGCAAATATTATATGCCTGCTTTGCCCTTCTCCTTTTGTGCTATTGAAATTATAATTCTGAACTCCCTGGTTAAAATTCATGAAACTACTATGTATTTAAATCATTATTACATCAGACGGCAAATTGATGTTCTACATGCTGAATGTCAGAAAAGGTCAACCATTGTCATGGCAGGCATGTGCTGTTGGGATACAATGGCACGGTAAGATCATGTGATTATTCAGCAATCATTTTTTAAATGACAGGCAGGTCCATGTCATCTCAATATTGCAGAGGCAGCATGCATGTGTCTCAGCTGATAAACTAATGCTGTGACCAAGATTGGGTTTCATGCCCACACACATGTGGAAAGGTGCTAACCAGGTTTGTTTATACCATGCATCTTTCTCCTAATGAAATAGGAGGCTGGTGTGGAGTAAACTTCACCTTGAAAAAGCCATTCAGAACCTTTTGGAAATTAACGCAAAAGAAAGTGATGGAAAAATAAGATATCCATTTAAGGTCAGACAGTTCCAAATCCACGTGACCTTGGGTGCAGCTTGTTTTCAGTTTCTGGATTGATCACTTTTCTGGCATTTTTAACTTTGTAATTGATTCTGATTTTTATAATCTACTTTCATGGCCCATGGACGAGTCTAATACAAATGTGACGTGAAAATAAGATCATAAATATGATAGATTTTGTCTTTTATTCCCTTTCGGGAAAGCGTCTGATGGTGAGTACCGCTCTCTCTGCTCCCCCCTAATACTGTATTGACTGGCGGCTCACAGCAATGTTGATTGGCAGGTTAAAGATGAGAAGTTGTAATGTTGATTGGCACCCAATGCAGTGAGAGGAGGGGTTGGGGGGGGGGGGGGGGGGTGAAGCAATGGAGGAGGGTTTCGATGGACTTCTCGGAGCAGGTTGGAAGGCATCAGCCTGGGGGGTAATGAATGCGGGAGTGCCCTCAGGCAGGCGTGCTTGCGTGCTTGCGTGCGGACAGCGGAGCCGTAAGTGGCCCAAGGGTTGATTGTCGCTGCGAATCCGAGATGACTTTGCTTGCACTCATCCAGAATAATATAATGTATTTCATCACAAAGGACAATCTTGCTGCCATTTATTCTTCCCACAACCTACAAACCCCCGCCCCTGCTCCCCACACACACACACAGAGTCTCTATTACACACACAACATGGGCACTTCTGTCTCCCAATAGGAGGTGTTGGGACTCCAACTGTTGTTTAGGGAAAAGGAATCAGGTGAGAAGAGGAAAGGAAGACTAGACAGAGACTATTCTACTGTTGACTCTTACGAGGAACCATGAGGGGGTTTTAGGACTATCTGTTGGGAAAATATAGGGGGATAAAACATTGGGAGAAAAGGGATAGAGGACGTGAAATAGAGGGGAAAAGCTCCCACCAAATATGTGTTCATTTGGGTTACAACATGATCTTCCCTTGATCATGTCACTGGAATGAGCCTTGTCACTGAACTTTGGACCCCTCGTAAGCCCAAACCATTAAAACCAGTCCCGAGAGGTCCTGGAAAATGATGACTGTATCCTACGCGGCACTGTCGTCCTTGATTTGTTCCCCACTCCATCTATGATGTTGTGCTACATCCCTAAGGGGCCTGCATGTATGGCAAGGGGCAAACAGTTTATTGCATTACAAGGGAATACCTATCTCTGTCAGATTGCTGCGATGCACTTAGAGTCATCCCAATCTGTGAGCTGTTTAACCTTTCGCTCATTTAAAGGCAGGGGGGCTTTTCACTGGCAATTTCTCCAGGGTGTAACGATCCAGTGCGATCCTTTTCATGGCCACTTCAGTTGTGTTCAGAGTGGGTTGGTTCACAATACTGCTGTGAGATTGAGGGGTGAAGATGGACATGAAATGTGAGATGAGCTCTATGCACTACAAGCTCCTTAAACTGCATCCCTGACAGAGATCCCTCGTTAGGTTTCTCAAATCCCCAAATTAGGTGATAGTCCTCAACTAAATTAGGTTGTTCATGAGATTTTTTCCGTGAAAAAGGAGTCTTACTCTGGAGTAGGGTCTAATTGTGTTACATGGCTTGGCTACCAAACCAAGTAGAGACTTTAACTCTCCTGTTTAAATAACATACGGCATATTTAACCTTTTAGTATTACTTGCTTCCATACATGAGAGTTATTATCTTAAAAAAAAACGATTTACATTGTTCTGCGAGTGATAAATGGGTGGATAGTTCCAGTGAGAGAAAAATAAGCTTTCATTAAAAAAAAAAATATCCTTTTGTAGTTACTGTATGTGTAGCAAGAGCCAACCTGGGGCAAGCTGAATGGTTATTTAGTGTGCACTGCTGATAGAGTGTGCCATCTTTCGAACAGTTCACCTTACCTATTCTCACACAATTGAGTGCAATATATTATACTGAACACTTCAAGGGCAAACCATGTCCTTTCTTATCATCCGCTCTGACCTGGCATGCTTTCCCGAAAATCATTTTCAAAATAATTTATAGAGCCAAAACTCAGGTGCATGTCTGAGTCAGGAGTCTCTGATGGTCTGTCTAATCAAACAAAAGTCTCCCTCTGTGTGTACGTGTGTGTGTGTGTGCATGTACAAGTGTGTATACTTGAGTGCATTTGCCAGCATGATCAGCTCTGTCTGTATGTGTTTGTAAGTGTGTTTCTTCATAATCGAAAGATGGGGTGTCTTAGTTTCCTAAGTGTTCATGCAAGTGTGCTTCACCTTACATGTTTGTTTGATTTTGTGCACTTCATACATAATCATGTGTACCTTGAACTTATGTGTGTCTGATTAATAGTTAAAACTACTTGCACATTAAGTTATTCTTCCTTATAGCAAGATGTGAAATTGTAAATAGTTTTTGAAAATGATATTAAACTTCAGGCATAACTGTTTAGGTCTAACTGTTTATTTAGCTGTTTGTTTATTTAGCTAAATTCATGAATAGGGCTACTGAAGGGTCATTTGAGTGAGTAGAAAATTTGGCAAAGTAAAGCCAGGAATAGTCAACAGATTTTTACTGGTCATGTTTAACGATCATGTTTTCTGTTGTTCAGTATTCAGTGCAGGATGACTCATGATTATTGTTCTGAACCCTAACAAGCACTTCTGATTTTAGAATAGAGTTCAAAGATTCCAACCAAGGCATACTGTTTTATTTCAACTTCATTTCAATAACATTCTAGTACTGATGTAATGACTAAGTACAGTGAAAGTTCTTGAGTTCTTATGGTCTGTTGCATTCTCCCATTAATCTGTTTTCTAGTGTAAGTGGGGTTTAAAGAGAAAGAAAAAACACAGAATTGCATGCAAATTTTCAGATATCACCACCACAAATTTGTCTCATTTTGATTAAAAACCCTTTGAGATCCTGAAGGGACTGAATTCTGTTTAAATGTGTTGTTGTCTGTGACAAGGCTTTGTGCCTTTATCCATAGAGACAGACTCTAAGGGGCATAATCTTGTCGTAATGAGCATCTGAAAAAATGGCAAGGTTTGTACGGACGGACCTTGCATGGCTTAAACCACATTCTGCCTGCTGCAGGAGCGTATAATGACAAGATGGACTTTCCTGAGTTTTTGGCAAAATTGTGGGAGGAGAAGTGAAAGGAGTGACTGATTATGTATGAAAACTGTGGGAGACAGAGCACCTTTGAATTTTTTTTGCCTTTTTAGCATTATTTTTGCTTATTTGTACCATGTTAAAAGTAACCTTTACTTTTGTTTGTCTTTTAATGTCTTGCTACGCTATTGAGGTTGTTTGTTGTAGCTGTACAAATAGCGCATCTTTTCTTTTTTTTAGATCATCATTCACGACCCGGAGCAGCAGCCTACTGTCTCACATACAGTATATGCTAATGCAACGCTGACTTGCTAACTGAGAGGCAGACCTATTCTGACCCAAACAGAGCTCCCTCCCACGCTCCCTAGCACACCTGCAGCTTAATGAAGAGACACGGCCCAACTCCACAACACCCTCTGACCGCAATTACAGGAGCTCCGACACTCGCACAATCATTATCATTTCACTAGGCTGCCTGTCCTTCTTTCATTTCACTATGCCGCCTGTCCTTCTTTCAGTCCGTTATCCCTTACTCTCTCTTTTGCGCTGTCCTTCTCTCTGCTATGTGCCTCTCGTTAGGCTTTTCTTGGCTTTTGTTTTTTGACTTCCTGCTCCCCTCAGACATATACTCACACACAAACACGCACGCATGCATGCGCACACACATACACACACATGCAGACACGCATGTACACAAACCACGACCGAGAGAGAAAACAGAGTAAACAGAGCTTTTATTGTGACATGCTAATATCTAAGACCTCCGACAAGCCACTTATAGGAAGAGTGGATCTGTGTTTGTGTTTGCTTGACACGTTCGGTGTTACACGAAAAAGACTATGGCTTCAGAATAAAGGCATCAACCATGTTTTTGATCTCCATGCCCCGGTCAAATCACGTATTGTCAATTTCTCACGGTCTGCTCCATGGTTCACTCATGAACTGCGGAAAATGAAAACAGCTGGGCGTGTCTTGGAACGGTGATGCAGGCACTCTGGGCTCACAGTCCATAAGCTGGCCTTCCGTGAGCATCAAAAGGCCTACTCCAATTCCCTTAAAGATGCTCGCTCACAGTTCTACTCCAGCCTAATAAATAAAAACCCTGGAAACTCTAAACAGCTTTTTTCCACCATAAAGCGTCTCCTGAAACCACAACCATCCTCCTCAACTGAGGCTACAGAAGAGCAATGCAGCAGCTTCATTGACTTTTTCAGATCAAAGGTCGACAGCATTCGCTCTGAGATGTCCAGCTCTCCATGTCTGCTTCCCTCTGACGCCAACACCTTATCTGTAAGTGTGCTGTCTCCCCTGCATCTTGCTGAGGTTCAGGAGAACCATGTTGAGGAAATCATCAGAAAAATTAAACCCTGTACCTGTACCCTGGACCCCATTCCCACTGCTCTGCTCAAGTCACACATCCACACTCTCAGTCCTCTCATCACCAAAATTGTCAACCTTTCCCTTCAGACAGGCTGTGTCTCACCGGCTCTCAAGGTCGCTGTCATCCGTCCCCTTCTCAAGAATCCCAACCTGGACCCGGAGGTCCTAGCCAACTACCGGCCTATCTCCAATCTTGCCTCCCTTTCCAAAGTGCTAAAGAAGGTAGTTGCTTCTCAACTTCAGGACCACCTCAAACACAACAACCTGTTTCGTTCAGCCCACAGCACTAAAACCGCGCTGCTCAGGGTGGCGAATTACCTGCTGATGACAGCCGATGCAGGATCACCCTCACTCCTCATCCTCCTGGATCTGACTGCTGCATTCGACACAGTGGATAACACGATCCTCCTAGAGCGCCTCCACACCACCATTGGACTGTCCACAGGCTCTGCACACAAGTGGTTCCAGTCCTACCTGTCTGGAAGGACTGAGTATGTCTCACTGGGAAGATGCAATTCCAGACAGCTCCCTGTCTCCTGTGGTGTTCCACAAGGGTCTGTCCTCGGCCCCATCCTCTTCATTATCTACATGCTCCCCCTCGGCTGTGTTGTCAGCAGACATGGGATGTCCTTACACTGTTATGCCGATGACACACAGCTGTACATCAAAACTGCCCCAAGCCCCTCTGCTGCCATGTCATGTCTCACTGCCTGTCTTGGGGAGATAAAGGCATGGATGAGAAACAACTTCTCCAGCTAAACAGCAGCACAACCGATGCCCTTCTTGTTGGCACTCCACACCAGGTTCAGTCATCCTCCATAACTCATCTCACCTTCGACAGTCAGGTCATACCCATCTCCACCACAGTCACAAATCTAGGAGTTAGGTTTGACCCTCACCTGACCTTCAACGATCATATAAAGCATCTGTGCAAAATCTCCTTCTACCATCTCAAAAACATCGCCAAGCTCCGCCCCACTTTAACCCTGCCAGATGCTGAGAAGCTCGTCCACGCCTTCATCTCCTCAAGACTGGACTACTGCAACTCTCTGTTCACTGGGTTCACAGGCAGGAACATCCAAAAGCTGCAGTACATCCAGAACAGCGCTGCCAGGATCCTGATGAGAGTCAGGAAATACAACCACATAACCCCCATTTAACACTCACTACACTGGCTCCCTGTCTCATCCCGCATTGACTACAAAGTCCTCCTACTCACCCACCAATGCATAAACGGTCATGCCCCCCCTTACTTGCAAGAACTCATCACTCCCCAAACATCAAACCGCCCCCTCAGATACAGTAATAACAGTTTGTTCCTGCAGGTCCCAAACACTAGGCTACGCACCATGGGCGATCAGGCCTTCTCCGCTGCAGCCCACGACTGTGGAACAGCCTCCCAGACCACTTAAGGGCAACACAGACACTGGACTGTTTTAAGACTGGCCTAAAAACCTTTTTATTCAGAAAGGCATTTCCTACTTTTTTAAAAAACATATAATTTTCTTAAACTGTGCTTTTGATGAGAGCTGTTTTTTAGCACTCTGAGATTCTGCTTGAATGAAGAGTGCTCAACAAATAAAATGAATTATTATTATTATTATTATTATTATTATGTTAGACTTACAAAACAATTTCATAAAGCCTACATGGTTATACATGTCATGGCAGATGTCATTCACTGTCATAAAAAGTGATGTAACATTGTCATGTCAACATAATCTGTAATTTTCCTAAGTATGATGCTATGTCATCTACATTTCTGAGCTGTTATGCCATCTGAAATTCTGAAACCTGTCATAATAATTACCAGTAATGGTAGCACTGTCAAATCAGTGGACATAAACATAACTTTGTTTTTGTTATGTCAGTCAGTTATGACTCAGGGTTCAAGTAAACATCAAATGCATCAGGCATGGTGTCAGTGACTTCAGGTGAAAATGAGTTTGCAAGCATGTCACTGAGCGCCTCGGAGTCATGGACCGGGAGTTCTGATTACATTTTTTATTCTGTCTCAGGGGCCTGCGTCACTCTGGCTTTGTCTCGTCTCATACGTTTCATTAATGACTTTTGCTTTTCATCAACGCGGAAATGTTTTGTCATTTAACAAGTGATTCATCTGATCGTTCCCCTCCAATACGAGATCTTATATTACATATTAGGTCCCTCTTCCACTGCCTGTTCTCTTCCACTGGGGAGATATTAACCACAACAATAGGCAAACATCTTGCAGAGACAAAGCCCTGTGATTCCAGCCAATCTCCCCTCACCCACCGGGTTTTATTTACACAGTAAAAAGTGGAAAAGTGGATTAACAAAGCGGTGAAAGAAGTTTTTTCATCATGCTGAGGAGATTTGTGGAAGAAGACAAGCACTGGGTTACAGTCAAAATAAAGAAAGTCAATGTGAAGTCCTGACAGCCACAGGATCTCTGACTCAGGTTCACTTTGAAATCTATTATGCTACCCCTGCGGATAAATCCCTCTTCACCCAGGCGTAACATTTCGTTTTTATCTCAACTCTGTTTACAAGTTCTGTTGACATTACATTACTGTTTATGAGGAGAAACACATCAAATTAGATTTAGGTAACATTTTAGTTTGAATCAAGCACTATTAATCATTTATTAGGCCTGTATCCACAAATTCCTTGCTGAATTTGTATTTATTGAATAGCTCATGCACCTGTTTATGCTTTGGCCTAAAATGCCCTACTTAAGATGGATTAGTTTAGCCTGATCCTTTGCCGATCAGAACTAAAGCAATCTGTCATCATCTTGGCCTATTTTTGCGTCTTAACCACATGGAATCTGGCTGTAAGAGTATAGCTTTAGTGTCAGTGTGGGGAACCTGCTATTGGCAGAACAGAAAGTGTCTGGGAACTTTATGATTTTTTTTTTGTGTTAAATACTCACAAAGGCCTAATGATCCCCCTCCCTGAAAATCTCCTCTTTGTTGTTGTCTTACGTAATCTCTCGTCTTTTGCGCTTGGTAGCTACATCTCCAATTCGTTGCATTATGCAGTTTCTGGAGTAATTTTTGTGCGTGTTTGTCTGCAGGCTTCTGCTCGGCTTTGCCGCTTCAGCCTTTCTTGGCTTTGTGTTGCGAGCTCCTCTGAATTGCCTTTTTTAATTTGTTTCAAGTGTGGCTGCTTTCATAACAAGTTCACTTCTTTTCAGAATTAAATATTCCGTCTGAGAGATGGCCCTTTGAGAACTTGATCGTTTTCATATGGAGACTTTTGGCGGGGCAGGGACGATGTGTTTGTGTGTGAACATGAGTGAAGCGAGTGGAAACCCATGATAGAAAAGTTATTCTTAGATTGCAAATAGATTAAAATTGTTTCAGTTAATGCTAATGATGTGCTATCACATTAAGTTGTGTTTTGTTACATTGTATTGCGTGGGTGCATGTATTTGTCTTCCTTTCACTAAATACCCTCACTAGTATATGCATATGTGAAATGGCATATGTGAAATAGACATACATAAGACATAAATCATTCAAGCACTATATCCCGTGCTGTTTGTTTCCAAAATTGCAACTGTCAGTTACGGAAAATGAGACAGGCCAAAACTCTGCAAATAGGAACATGGCCAGGAGATTTGTCAGTTCTTGATGCAGAGGATTCATTGCAGCCTCACTGCCTGCTGTCTCCCTGCCTCAGCTGCATGGGATGGGAGAGCAGAGCAGAGGTGTGTTCAAATTAACAAAAGTTTTCAAACAGTTTCCGTTCGCCTCGATTTCAATGCAATTGTTTGCGAACACAAAGTAGTTTGGGTCCGAAAGTACATGAACGCTGGAATAAGGGCTATCCTTTGAACCCAAACAACTTGGAATGTTTACGCAAAAACGTTTAAATTTGAAAGTAAAAAAAATAAATAAATGTATTCGCCTGGAACATTTGCCTGTTTGCTGTACTTGAAGGCACCTCAGGTGATGGTATGCCTGTGCTCCTACAGAAAGAGTGCGGGGTGCAGAGCCATGGCCACTGTGGAGCCTGCAGCCCTTCCGCCCCAGTAACATGGTGGCTTACAAATGCTGAAAACACGACAGAATAGATAAAGTCTAAAGACTGAAATGGTTACGTAAGACAAACTACTTTCTTGATCTGAACTGCGAAGAACATTAAAGATGTTGAATAAGTCCACATTTCTTGAGTACCATGCTTGAGTATGTAATTGTGGGAAGACATACTGCATGCATCATGCTTTAACTACAGGAACGTTTTTGTTGTGATATCTCCTTTCCTTCCTTCCTATTTTTGCTTTTTGTCCTTGTTGGGTTTTTAATTTGCTCTCTGCTAATGTGCTGCTCTTTACGAGAGTTTATGAGACTCAATTTTTTTATTTCAAAATGAAGAGACTATAAATTACCCTTACGTGGTGATTAGGCCCAAGACTGTGTAGAGAGTAAATGTAAAGTAGAACACCATCCATGACTGTTATTCCCAGATGCAAATGAATTATCTTAAAACACACACACACACACACACACACACACACACACACACACACACACACACACACACACACACACACACACACACACACACACACACACACACACACACTCACACACACACTCAAACTGACACACATATCACCCACACCTTTCCTTCTCTTCCCTTCATAGACACAGACACAGACACAGACACACAGACACAGACACAGACACAGACACAGACACAGACACAGACACAGACACAGACACAGACACAGAGACACAGACACAGACACAGACACAGACACAGACACAGACACACACACACACACACGCACACACACACACACACACACACACACACACACACACACGCACACACCTACACGAAAACACAACTTTTCTGGTACTTCAGTATGACATATTGTAAGGGCATCTTCCACCTGACCCTGAAATGGCTCCCTCACAGATTTCTGCAGCGCCTCTGTAATCGGGCGCGGCCTGCCATCCCAACTTGTCTGAGTCGCAAGGCAAGTGATCTCACACGTGGACCTTCTCCCTGCACCTTTCCCTGGTGTGATTGCCCGGGTCAGCACACCAATTACCATGGTGACATTTCAACCTACAGCCCACAGCCAGCGGAAGACAGAGGGTGGGGAGAGATATGGAGAGGGGTGAGAAAGAGAGAACAAGAACATCTCTCTGTCTATGCTGTATTAGCATTCAGAACAGGCAATCTGACCAGTCAGTGGTTATGTTCCAACAGTAACCAACTACAATATGAGCACAATAATACTGGTGATCTAATGCTACAGAAGTATTGCACCGAAGAAAATCAACTCATATCAGGTAAAATCAACACACACAGACTTATGGACTCATACATTGACTGCGTGATGTGTCACCCGGAGCTTCATTAACTTCAGATATGTAGGTTTTCACACAATGATGTTGGCAGTAGATAATGAAAAAGATTCTAAGAATAACTGAAATAACTGTCTTACTCTGCAGCGCAAGAGCATGTGTGACAGACCCTGACTGCCACTTATTATGTAATCAACTGTTACGGGTTGGAGGTGATGTGAGAACTCAAACGCACGACTCAGACAACAGGAGTAGGATGGAGAATAAAGGTTTTACTGTCCAGGGTTCGGTACACGGATTCATAGGGAAACAAGACAGGGACAGAGCACAGACCTTACATCAACAGGACACAGGCTAATCAAATGAATGAATATACAGAGGCAGAAGTTTAGAAATATAAAGTACATATAGTACGGTTGGTAGCACCCAGGTGGAAGTTAACTAAAAATGACACACATTCATACAAACATTGATCTCCATTCCTGGTAGACTCTGTATAGGAACAGCAGCCTTTTTGACATTAGTGGCAGATCATAGTGCAACTCGGCAACCCTTTTGAAACACATCACCCTTTCAACACATTGTCTGGGCTGTGTCTGGGCTGCAAGTGATTTCGTAAAAAAGAGCTCTACGTAACACAGAAGGTACAGACCTTCTTAAGTGACTTTAAATGAATGACTCATTTTCCCAAGCTACTTGCTAAAAGGGTGTAATGGACATTGATAGAAATGAGTCAGTCCCCGTTGAAAGAGGGAGAGGTCACAGTAATACACCATGAAAGCCGTACTGAGGAGGCATGGATTGCTGTGCCTACAGCGTAGCTTCTGCGTGGAGTTGGCTACCACGGCAACTGCACTTACTGCAGGACAGAGAAGCATTTACAACATGCTTCATCTCTGTTATGTATGCTTGGATGGAGCTGAGGAAGAAAATAAGTAAGAGCATGAATGGAAAGCATGGATGTGTATGAGATAATTAATCTCATATAATTGGCCATGTGCGAAACAGCTTGGTAAAACTCCATGGCACATGTAAACTATCATTGAGACCCATTCAAAGCTGTACCTCAGAGAGCCTTAAATAAAAAGCCATTCTGTTTCATTTAGTAATGAACGGAACTGAGTAGACCACAGAGTTAAACAGATCTCTCTTTAGAGTAATTATCCTGTCCCAGTGTGGTTACCTGGCCTGTGGCTCCAGAGGGTTATACATTGAACTACGCACTTCTCAAGTAAACAGAAATCATGTCATTTTACTATCCCATCTCTAAACTTAATTCCAAGTTCAAATCCAAGACCTAAGAATTATTGGAAAAGTTCACTATTCTTGTCAAATACCCTTTTTATAAATTCATCAAAACAGTATTCATGCACAGTCTTGGCTTTGAAAATGGGAAACAAATATGATGGCACAGACTATAAGCTATAAAGCATTTCAGCCAATCAACACATTTCTTCAAGAGCACGGAAGGGAGGGGTGTAATTTGATTGGCTGTTGAGCTCAAATATCAACAACCTTTCACCAGAATCGTGGACACTACCTTTAAGTACATAGTAAGTGAGGGCACTTCATTTAAAGAGTGGCCATTAAACATGCCTACATTTTGGTAGACCGTTTACATCCTTCAGTCAATAGACTGAATATAATGTAATTTTCATGTTGTCCACTTTTGTCCATTGCAGCTTAGGCTGTCTTGCTCGTATTACATACAAAAACCTACTCTTGATGATTCAGGATATGTGTTTTTAATAGCATAAGTGCTTTCTGAAGAGATCAGGTTGCCCTACAAAGTAGTTGACAGTGCATGAAGAGAACTGGCTTTGTGAATCATTTTTTTTTATTGGATGTGAGACAGAGGTTTGCTGGAACCTGCAGATCTAAGTGTCACCACCTGACTGCCAAGCAACCTCTATGATTGGATGTGGCACAGATGCTGCGAAATTGAGCCAGAGTTCTTGAAAACTCAGGGCATTGTATTCACCTGGTTTCGATCAAAAAGTCAATTAGACAGCAGCTGGCATGGGGAGACAAAAAAACAAGAAAAAGAAATAAAAGTGGCATCACACAGTTTACCACCTGAGTTTACATTAAACACCTCATGTTCTTATAATCCACCTTTGCATATATGGCAAATGATATATGGCATTAAATCTCACAGTGATAACATAAAATCCACCTTCAATTAACATTATCTATAATTCCACAGAGTAACCCTAGGTAAAAGATAACCTCACATAATTAGTTAGCGGTGTGAGTGTAAAATCTTCCTTTTCATCACCTTGCTCCATATCCAACACTGGGTAGCTACACAATAAAGAGAATCGATTATAAACTGTTCTCTGCAAATCCACAGACATCAATAAAAAGATAAATTGCCCTGTATGATTCGCTCTGAACTAGCATGTTGCTGATAATTTTATTCCGTCAAAATGCCTCTATTTTCGTGCACTGGAACAGTATTATGTGACTTTGAGCAGTGTCTTTCTCTTTGTTACGCTTCATATGACTTTGTGGCATACAGGCAGCTAGGAATGGTGAATTGACTTACTAAGAAAAAATGAAGAAAGAGGAAGAAAAAAAAAGAGAAGGCTGTCGCCTAGGCAACCAACGAGCAAGAAGGGCAAGCATTGTATGTGCAGTAACATGGCTGATATTAATGTGATCCTTCTCATTTAAAATGAGGTGTGTCTATGTGTATATGTATGTGTCTATATATATATATATATATGTGTGTGTGTGTGTGTGTGTGTGTGTGTGTGTGTGTGTGTGTGTGTGTGTGTGTGTGTGTGTGTGTGTGTGTGTGTGTGTTTGAGCATCTGACAGGGATAGACATAGAGCAAGAGAACGAAGGATCACGGAGAAATAGTGTAGCGCAGCGGCGAGGAAATGTTGGGTCTGCGCTGAGGCTGTGCTGAGGCTGCTCAGCCCCCCGTGGCTTTCACATTTATGTTTGAGGCTGCAACACTGGCCCTGCGTGTTTATCCTACACATGCCCAATTTCACTGTTATCCAGAATTACTTTGGAAGAGATGTATCAGATTTTGTGTGCGCTGATCCTTGAAATAGATATCAGGGAGGCCATCGAACTCTTGTGTGAGGACATTTTGTGCCCTAAAAAGGGAAAGCTCTGCTTTTTTGGGGATATGCAATAAGTCCTTTGCCCACAAACACTTACACTATACAGCGTTTAAGCCCAGATTAAAAGCAAAACGGGGCCCAATTGCTGTTTTATAATATTGTGATGTTTACATCTAATCAATTTTATCGCATCTGATTACAATCTGTCTCAAGCAAGAACTATACAGTATTTCTTCAGCTGAAAATGCTGCATCGTTCAAATGATCGTAATTCATTGGGAGAAAACTGCAATTATATAAAATTGAATAGGTAAACAGAAATGTGCAATACTCAGCACAGCACAAAACCATTGACTTTCCTTCTTGTCAAGGAATCTGCCTTGACAGCACCTAACATGCTTTTTTTGTTGTTGTAGCTGTTGTTGTTGTTGTTCTGTCTGAAGCTGTCTGCTGAATGAGCTAAAGCTCTGGCTAATATTCCTAATGATCTCCACAACTTCTCCAGTCATGACCCTGTAGACTGTGATGGGCATCTCTGTGACTGGGGTGTTCTGCTTGACTGGCTCCTAGCATCTGGATGGCCGGTGAGAAATTCACCTCTGTCAGAAACACTTACAGCTGAAAAAGTAGCACTCCCGCAGCAAAGATGGGCAAAGACAGGCTGTCCTTACCTAAGTACGGAGAACAATGTGTCTGAGTTCCACACTGAAGATTATTTTAACGGAGTTCATTGAGACTAATCATTAGTTAATTTGTTTGTTAGTCTGCTGATTAGTTCAGGTTATTGTTGAGGCATTTTTTATGCTTGGCTCCTCAGAATCAGTTTATAGTCACTGTGTATTATCTATTTCAACAATTCAAGCAGTAGAAGTGTATTTTTGATTCATACTTACAATTTACATTAATTTTGAGAATGCTCAGGCTGTTGGTCCGCATGAGTCTCCACTTAAACCTGCCTGGGGTCTTGGAGGGAAGCTTGCATTTCATCCACTTACCTTTGTTGTTGGATGGTTTGGGCAACTTAAATCCCCTTGACTTTCGACGTGAGCTTTATAAATGAATGTAATATATCAGCAATACAATGACTGCACATTTTTTCAGTACATTTGCAGTAACCCAGCATGCCACTACCACACCATTCTGAAATCATGTGGGAGATGAGGGCATGAGAGGGTGTTACTGTATTCATCACATACTGAATATGTAATTTTCCTTCATGAGATACATTATTTTTGTAATGAAAGGCTGCCTTTAGGTCTTTCTAGACAGTAACATTATCAATCACTATGAGATATCATTGTGAAGATGTGTATACAAAATTACAGTATCATTTACCAAATTTTCTGTCACTGAGCATTTCCAAATGACTGAAAGTATCCTAATTACATAACGATCTGTGTGTGCTAAATGTTTCATTTAAAAATGACCGACTTGATACGTGTCCACCATTGTCTAGTTTAGTTTCATTAGGGGATACAATAACATTGTCAAAGTGCAAAACAATAGTAATCACATTATCACATCTGTTTGCAAAGCTTTTGAAGAATGCTGGTGCTCCAATCACTTACTACAACACTAACAACACTAAAGCTATTGCTGGCCTGCAGTTCCCTCCTCCTCCTCCTCCTCCTCCTCCTCCTCCTCCTGGTAGGACCACCTTATTTTTCTCATTACTGTTTGCCGGTCTCAAGGGCCGGATAAACAGACTCTCAGCTCAAGGTAAGCCTCTTGTTCTGTAAGCCTCTTTCTCTCCCTTTTCAACTGACCTCCCTCCAAACCCGCTTCATCTCAATGATAGCCTCCTCGCCACTGGCGTGAATTATTCACCCCACTTTTTTTTTTACAAAGCGAACCCCACCCCTTGGTCATTTCTGGCTTATCTTATTTTGACCAGCGGTGTGGCTATCCATTTATCATCAAAAGAGACGTTGTGCCTGAGACGCTGAGCTTTGGCGGCTTCTGACACACATGCAGTGGCTGCGTCCCAACATGTGTAGGACTGCTGACTGTTTCGCTGCTCGGTTGGTATTACGGTGATTTGTAATCGAGACTCTCTCACACAGTATGGGGAAGGTCTCTTCAAGGTTTTGTAAATAATAAAGATGTTGGGATGTTATGCACTCACTGATCCCACAAGCGCTGCAGAGCTGTAATGTTTTCAATTGAAGATGGAACCCGTAAACTTCAAGTGGTTATAGACCATAGCTGGGCACAAAACATTAATACAAAGTAGACCTTATTATGGAGATGAGCAAGCAAAACACTTTGAAGCTGATGTGGGAGCGACGAATGCAATACACAGCCGCCTGTTTTAAAGTAGTAAACATTTTATCTTTTCTGCTGCAACACAGTGCAACAACCCTGTGGATCTCAACCCAGCAGGTCTGGCAAGCCATTCAGGGTTAAGTTTATATATAGGGTCCAAACATTTGGCTTCTCATGGTTTAAACCCTTTCTATCACCTTCCAAGGACGAGGTCATGACACTTTCCAAACGACCACAATTGATTCTTAGCCTTACACCACTGAGAACTCATTAGTGAGATGAGAAGGATACAATAAGAGCATTAGAGGGCCCTGAGGAATATCTTGTCTCTCTCTCTCTCCAGCCAGTGTGGTCAGAAATCACCAAAATCGAGTCAAAATCAAGTCGAGTCCTCATTCCCTGAGTCCAAATCTGAGTGATTAATTAACTGTTAGATGGAGTAATCAGGAACAAAGAAAATGTGCTCTTTATTAAATAAAGTTCATAAAATGGGTGTTTACCATTAATGTGTGGCAAACATCGTACTGTCAAGACTTGTTTACCTTGTCAATTAATGTAAATGGCAAATCTGACAGAAACTGTATCAAAAGCTACATTTTGAAAACAAATGGGTTTACAGACCTTACTGAACTGATTTTTCAAAATAGTTATATAGATACATATATTTAGTGTTTACTCACTTTATTGACAAGGTTCTAAAGGAGTTATTATGTGTATAAATATAAGTCAGTAATACCGTTTAGAACTCTTTGCATTCATGTAGACATTCTGGCCATCACTGGCCGCTATGATGTCTAGAGGAGTTGTGCAGACACAGAGGGAGAGTGGGGGTGGGGTTGTCTGGAGAGTGTGAGAAGATTAGAGGAGCATACACGGGCAGCTTTACGGAAGAAACAGATTATGTAATGCAACATCAAACTATATCAGTACAAACGGTATTGTCTCCCCCTATAGCTCGTCTGAACAATATATTGGTGTACCATATACAGATATATCACCCAGCCCTACCTCGAGCTTGAATGCAGTCAATGCTTGAGTTCCAGCCGTAGTCAGAGTAATCAGCGCTCAAGTGTAAGTCGAGTCACAAGTCCTGAAAATCAGGACTCAATTCCTGGACTCAAGTTCGAGTCCTGGCCTCGAGTACTATAACACTGTCTCCAGCCCAACCCAGCAGTTCACACATTTGGGATTTGCCTCCATATCATGAACACTGCACTGGCTGGGCCATAAAAGGGAAAAAAGGGAAAAGTTTTAACGTTTACTTGCAAATGATACGTGCTGTCAAAACATGGCATACTACTAGGGGACAAATCAGATCCTGTATCTGTATTTTTGTCTTCCTCTGTGGCATCCCCAGACTCAAATCACTGCTTGTGTAGCTCAGCTGCCATGGCAATCTTGACAGAGCATCTGTATGAATCCGCATGGACTTTGCTGGATAAGATACGATTGACTGAAATGTAGTTTCTACAGTGGCGTGTGACATGAAAAATATAGTTATTTGCAAATGTAGATGCGTTGGTTGAGTATGGCTGATAGACTCTCACCGCGGTTCACTTTTCTCTCTGTCACACTGGGTCATGGATCACTTGTAGTTGACAATGAGCACCTCCCTCCCAGCAGCAGCGAACCATACTGCATTATAATCACATGCAGGTGTCTTCTAAATAATTGTTGGTAAATGAAACTGAAACCGCAGTTGGGTGAGAATGCTAAGGGGGGCTGGAGGACTCAATTGAGGTTGGCAGAGAGTTCTCCCCGGTTCAACAGATTTCCTTTCCTTCCTAAATCAATGTTCCTGGGCCGGCAGGGGGATGGAGCATTGACAAATTGATTCAGTGACAGTGGTTCGACAGAAACGACTCAAAAGGTGTCTGCGCCCCAGAGGAGGGAGGCCATTGTGACTCATGTTACTGGATTTGTTGCCTTGTGCCTCTGCTGACATGCAGTCAATACTCAAACGCATTGCATCATGCTTTAGGGGATAGACTGGACATATATCACTGCAAAAGTTATTGTTATTTAGCTATAACTTCAGGCTTTTTTTCTGCCCTTTCTGTAAAGCTTTGCATCAAAATTAGATTAAAATAAAAAATAGATTTTGAATTTGATAAGGCATTGTTTGTGTAATATCCACACAAGTGTGAGCTAACACCATTGCCTAAAAAAGATGTTAAATACTCTGAGAAATCTTTTCACTTGATTCAAGAGTGGACATTGACCTTCCCATACAATCCATACATACTCAAGGCTGTGGCCTATGTGAATCTATTGAGGTGTGATGTTTTTTCCTTTGATTCCTCCTCTGCTTTCTGAAGTGCTTTCTCTGTTATCTCTTTTCGGTAACACCTTATAATAACCTGCCTTAATAAACCGTTTATGAAGCATTTTTCTATTCCACACATACCATTACCTGTTCAAAGAACACTATGGGCCCTATCTTGCACCCAGCGCAATTGACATTGTCACCGACGCATGTATCATTCCTATCTTGCACCCGGCGCACAGCGCGATTTTCCCTCCAGAGGCGCGCTTCGAAATGAACTTGCGTCGACATGGGCGGGGGCGGAACAGAGAAGGCGTTTCTCTGGCGCAAGTGGTATTTTACAGTTTCAAAAAAAAACGCCGTGCGCCGTGCGCCATTGACCAAAAAAAAGCTGGTCTAATGTGAGGCGCAATGTCTAAAGTCTGTAACGCGTATTCAGAACGCTATTTTAAGGGCGCATGTGCTTGCCCGCACAGTATAGGACCTGTAGGCTACACTTTACTTCTGTCGTCTTCACGAGAGATTAACACCAATTGTTTGGCAAGCCATATATAATTACAAGGAAAATAAAGTATTAACCACATGAGGAAATCATTGTGATATCCGTATCCAAGACATTTAAAAACTAGGCATACATCTAGCGTACACAATTGACCCAAATGATTCAGGTTAATTGAAGCTGCGTGACATTTGATTTATTGTATGGCTTTGTTGCATTTATTTAATGCCAGTATTATTATAAATCTTGTAAACTCATCTCTGTGTATGTGGACTTTATTTATGTACCTTGGGTTTGGTCAGCTGGTGCACTGGCTTGGGTGCCGATTTCCATGCCCCCAAATCCCTGCACGCTTTCAGGCGTGAGGGTAGACGTGGCGATGTCCTCTGCTGCCGTCAGATCCTGGGTCGAGGCAGATCCACCTCCCGTGAAGGCACGAGAACGTGTGTTACCTTCCAGCTTGGATGTCCCACGTCTCCGGACGTCATTATAGCGTTTTCGGCAACGTTTTCGGGTGCCCCGTTGCAGAAACAATCACGGCAATATCTTGACATGCTTGCTTGACTTTGCTTACTTTTGGAGGGTTTCTCGCATCCCCATATATATCTATCTCCCGGCTTTTTACAAAGCCAT
Source organism: Sprattus sprattus (assembly GCF_963457725.1). NCBI lineage: Eukaryota > Metazoa > Chordata > Actinopteri > Clupeiformes > Clupeidae > Sprattus > Sprattus sprattus. The sequence goes on from NC_137911.1 coordinate 10,471,744, forward strand.
ACAATAAATCAAATGTCACGCAGCTTCAATTAACCTGAATCATTTGGGTCAATGTGTAGGCTACATGTATGCTTATTTTTAAAATATCTTGGATATGGATTTCACAATGATTTCCTCAAGTGGTAAATACTTTATTTTCCTTGTAATTATATATGGCTTGCCAAAAAATTGGTGTAAATCTCACGTCGGTCTCCTCGGCTGTGAACTTCTCCGGTCTTCCACCAGGTAATTCCGCCATCAAAATAACAAGCCGCTATGGACTATGCGCTTCTCGCTCTTAAAGGGAATGTGAAATGACGCTCCGATTGGTTTATTGCATATTACGCCCAAACCACACCTATGGCTGAGTAACCTCCTTTGGACCAACCCTTTTGACACTTGCGCTGGACGCAAGTGTGTTTTTTCCACCGTTAAAATAGCAACTGCGCCATAGAGCCGCCCACACAGCTACTTGCGCTTGGCGCCGTCCTACTTGCGTTTCTGATCGGCAAGATAGGGCCCTATAACTCTGTACTATCCTGAATGGTTCCCATCAAAAGGTTCAGTTCAGGTTCTGTTAGGCATCCAAAAAGGTTAACCAAGTTCTAACCAATAAAAAGTCTGCAGAGAGACAAAATTGTTATTTTACAAAACAAGGGGAGCATTTAGAAATGCCACCAGCATACTTTGGTTCATGCTGGCAAGCAAAATAAGAGCCTTTTGTTTGAGACAGGAGGAGACCCGACCTCCATTGCTTCTCTATGGTCTGGTGTGGCTCTGAAACTGCCATAGACAGACCTGCGTTTTCAGCTCGCTTTGATTCAGCTCTGTTTTCTCCCTCTACCCCCTTTGTCTCTGTTTCTCTGCCCATTTTCACTTAACCCACTTCATACATTCCATTCACACAGTAGTGCTTACATAAACACACACTCGCACACAAATACACACACACAAACACACACACAAACACACACACACACAACAGTGATGGAACTGGAATTATTGTTATTATTATAGGTAAAGATGTACTTCTCTGTATCTACAACTCACTCTGAACGTATACTACATCTGTCTCTCACTGAGATCCAATGCAAATGTCATGTGACCCTCCCCCCCCCTCTTCCTGCTAGAGGCCTTGTGTCCTGGCATCCCCATCCCCCCATAGGTGACCCTCTCACTGTATCCCACCCCCCTTCTCTTTGTATAAAGCCTTGTGTCCTGGCATCCCCATCCCCCCATAGGTGACCCTCTCACTGTATCCCACCCCCTTCTCTTTGTATAAAACCTGATAGCATACTGCATCAGGTTAGACCGTTCTTGAACCAACAGCGAGAGGGGTCTCCATGCTGCAATACAAGCCAACTGAAACTGACTCTGCCTCCGGTCTATTCTTCAACTTTAGCGTGCTTTATTAATATTCTATTAACAGGAATAGAATAGGACCAACCTATTCATATCAACCCAATACAGAACTTAACACATAATCATCTAAATTACTATAAATGCGCAGGATGCTCACAATACATTCTCCCAAAATGCCCCATTCCGCTACATTTTTAAAAAGTACACACACACACATACACAAGGCATGAATTGATAGTATTACTTAGCGAGAATGGAAGAAGCACAACCTGTTTGTATGGCAAATTTTCCAACTTCACCCAGGTGCATGCATGCACGTACACACACACACATACACTCACACACACGTACACACACGTACACACACACACACACACACACACACACACACACACACACACCCAGACACACCAATTTGGCCAACAGCACAACACAAGACACATCAGTAATGTGAACTGCTGCGATGGGAGTGCATGCAGAGTTGAGAGGCCCCTCTGAGGTACAACTGTGTGGTCACAGCACCAGAATAGAACTCAGAAGCAGAACCCTCTCAAGCACAGCGTTTAGCCTTTCCCCAGATCCTACATCAACGCTGACATCATTTAAAAACAGTATTTAGTCAATCATACATGATGAATGAGATCCTGCAGTGTTTTATTTATGTCCAGCAGGGCCAAAAACAGACAAGGATACTTTCATAATGGATCTAGTTAGCTGGAGAGGAAATATAACACACACGCTCACACACACACACACACACACACACACACACACACACACACACACACACACACACACACACACACACACACACACACACACACACACACACACACACACACACACACACACACACACTGTGTGGTCATGGCACTAGAATAGAACTGAACACACACACACACACACACACACACACACACACACACACACACAAAAATGCTAATTTTAAGGTTATGCTACTGGAAAATAGGTCCCCAATGGGCAACAACTGCAGGCTTGTGTACCTTCTGCCTGAGTGACTTGTGACAGTGGCAAGTAAATAGGACAAACACAGGGGGAGAGGGTACAGCGACATCTCAGGAGAAGGTTAGATAAAACATTAGTTCAGGGACGACACAAAAACATCTCTCAAAATGTTAAGTAGTTTTGACTCTCCACTACTACAACTTTCTGGAACAATTTCATGTCCCACGGGAATTTGCAGTGCATTCAAAATGCACAAAACATTTTAGTTGTAAGATTTAATGGGTATGTTCTTTTTTTCTTTGGTGGGGGGTTGTTCCACAATTTATTTGAGCTGCCAAAACCTCTTGTAAAAATTGCAGTGGTGTCATGGTGTAACCCAAAGTGCTCTCCATATGTAGTTTTGATGTTATGAATGAGAAACATCAAAAGTCTCAGCATAATAACTGATGCAGGAGTTACACACAGATGGAGAAAGAAGTGGGGGTGGGGCGTGGGCACGGATTACAAAAAACCTGTCTGTGTATGACACATCATAAGACTGACATAACTATGTAATAAACATGTCATGCTCTATGGGATATCTTGACAGAAAATGATCTTGAGAGTCATTACTCAGTGATCAGTGAATAGTGTCATAAGACCATTACTGGTAACTAGCAGGAGAGACTGCAAAATGTTTGATGCTATGACCACTTAAAAGTATGTGACATAGGCTATTATGTCATCCAAGGTTGTAGGAGTTTACTTATATTGATAATGTATCAGTGTATGTTGATTATCCATATGAGACCTATACAACAAGTGTGACCTGAAAGGGTTGTGTGCATATACGTGTGCAAATGCAATTCAAAATGAAATGACTTAACTCACCCATGGTGAGTGTACATAAAATGACACTGTTAGAACCGCAAGAACAAGTAAAAGATGATGGAGGCTTCACATCTGAGTCATTCTTACTCCCAGAGCTGTTTTTTTTTCTTCTGTGGATAAACATGCTGTGCAAACTAGAATATTTTAGTCTTTTTATAGCAGGGAGGGTTGGCTTGCACTCTCACCGGTGATCCATGACTTCCCAAGGATGATATTCAAATATCATTCTCTTCAGACTTCTTTTTGCGAATATACACACCATATTTAAATAAGAATATAATAACATGGATGTAACCTGTGAAAGTGAAATTCCTAACAACTCCCCTTGATAATGCTTTGAATCTAAGACAGGTCAAAACGATCAGAGAATATGTGAGCCATCAGAGCTTTTCTGCATCTGTTTGGTGTTTAATCCATTTTTAATCTATGCAGGCAATATTATTGTGCTAGCGATGTTTAGACAATATATTAAAGCAGGGGTCTTCAACGTTTTTCAGGCCAGGGACCCCCAAACTGATGAGCAGGGACCCCCTACTATATAAATTGCATAAAATATTGTTTATTATATACTGGGCCTAGTGCTAAAAAAACATAGCTACCCTGTTATTGTGTCGATGGCACACATCCTCCCACATTAGTGAGATGTATCTTCTTTTCAATTACTCCTGACTGACACGATCCAACGGATGACGGAGGAGGAGTCTGGCGCATGGAGTTGTGTTGACAACATAGATGTTATAGTGAGATTGACAGGTCAACAAACCAATCACACCGCTAGCAAGTTGTTAAGATTGTAGGTAGTAGCATGCTAACATTAGCTAGGAGGCTCACACACCTCGCAAATCCTCACTTATTTTTCAGTTACAATTAACGTTTTTTGACCTTTTACAGTGTCTATTTCTCTTTATTATTATGTTTTTAAATCTAAGCAAAAAAATGTCAAACTAACAATTAGGTACAAACAAGACCAGCTATGGAGTTTGGTCCGCCATCTTTTATTTTTGACCTTCGCGCTCTTTAGACTTGAGCAGAAACGCGATCTGATTGACTAGTGCCTGTGCATGAAAGGTGCTGTGAGTGAACCGGTGCCCAGCTTGAAAGAGCTCCTGTGGGTAGCTGTGGGTGTCGATTGGACTGAAAGATAACGTCTTCTCGATCAATTTATACGTTCGCTACAATATGTTGGATTTATGTTAATGTAAATTTAAAGGGAATAAATACAATTCTGATTTGGAAGACATTTAAATTTGTGGAAAAAAAAAATTGTTGATTTTTTTATTTATTTTTTTTTTTTTTAGAAATATATAAAAAAATTATCTTATCAACCAAAGATTTCGCGACCCCCCTGCAGTACCTCCGCGGACCCCCTGGGGGTCACGGACCCCCTGTTGAAGACCCCTGTATTAAAGGGTTAAGGTGGAGAAGTCGATTTATGTTTCAAACACACATGTACTATTTTGTCTTTGATTTCAGGAGTGCCCTAAGTGCTTCTCCCCTTAATGCATATTGTGTATTCACACCACTAATCACTGATCCAATTAAAGATGAAAAAAAGCAATGAGATTTTACAGCAATTTTACTCAACATTATAAAACTGGCCAAAATTAATTTGTTTATTTGTGTGTTTTCCAAATGTGAAAATCATGTATTTTTCTCTGTATGGTTTTATTAGTGTGGAGAGGGACTGTTGACTTGTTGAACTGGACTAAAAATCAGTAAGCTCCAGCTGACGCGAACACCTCTCATTACCATAAAGAGTCTCCCGTTGTCTGTTGCATTATTCAAATAATTCAAAGGACTTGTGCTCTACTGGAAGCCAACCGATGGACATCTTGAAATGCATCTGACTTATGCATTACATCAGCACGTGTTGTCTGACTGGTTCCCCTGTGCTCACCATTTAATATAACCATGATCATACATATTGAATGTAGATGTAAAACACAAATATAAGCACGTTTGTATAATTTTAGCTTGAGCTTGGGGCAATTGGCTGCACCAGAATGAATGGATAATATTTAAAATATTTAAAAATATTTAAAATATTTAAAATATATAAAATCTTTCTGTAAAAAGTAGTTACCATAATATGTCACCTTTCAGTTATTAAATAAACTTTACAGCCATCTTATATCTTAAGTGTTGTCAGTGGCATGACTACATGGCTCAACCCACTCATGTTCTCAAGAGAGATGAGAATTGAGACTTACAGATGAGAATTAAGCGAGAAGCTTTTATTTTTTATTTTTTTATTTCTATAGAATTATCATTTCCATCACAGTAAACCAGAAAACATCTGCCATTTATTTCAATGCTGCAGCAATCCCTACATCTCTGGTTGTCCCTTTTATTTCCATCTATCATTACTTTGCTAAAAGCTTTCGTCGGATTGTAATGTCTCCCTTGAGCAGCGCGCCATCATCTCCCCCAGCCTCTTTTACTGCCATTACTGTTTTCTGGCCTCTGGAGGTAGACCAGCTTCATGCTAAGCTCCTTGCTCCCACATAGGTCCCGCCAGAAGGATGATTCCACTTTGTCCCTAAGGTGTCTTTATCCACACAGGTCCCGGGAGCGGTGATCCTGAAAGGACAAAAAAGAGAGAAAAAAAGAGAAATGGATGGAGAGGTGAATATCGGTGCCCCCTCTCTTTTCATAACCGGGTTCACTCATCCTCTAGTTCTCCCTTTCAGTGCGCCAATCTGTCTATCCTATTTCACTGTAGATGCCAGTGTCCATCAGCTCTCCGACCCTGTGACAAGACGTGCTGGTGTCAGCAGTGGAAGGTGCGATATGTCGTGCCAGCTGTATTCTCTGTCTACACCAGACCCCATGCGGACAACATGTTATCATGGAACCAGCTGTGCGCCATGATGGCAACAGCCAATCATCATGAATTTTAATGATATTGTAGTGGCAATTTTTTTTCCCCTTTCTTTCTGCTATACGTCTGACTTTAGTGGCAAGACAATATCATCACATGGTAGAGGGTTTCAGAGCACCCCCCCCCCCCACACACACACACACACCACCACCACCCTCCAGACTGCTTTCGTGGAGAGGGAGGGGGGGCAGCAAAGGTCACAGCAATATCACACATCCTCCGAGATTTCAAATTTAATCAGACAGCCGACGTCTGGCTGGGCCTTAGAGGATGAGCGACTGATAGAGTGCAGAGATTTCATAGTGAGCAATAACACATGCCCCTCCTCTGAAAATAAAAGAGGTCGGAAAAAAATACTGTGGATAAATATGATAAAGTCCTACAGTTAGGATCCCTAAATGAAATGTCCCATGGTTCAGTCAGCCAAAGGGCATCACTGATATCAGGGAAGCCATTTTGGATGGACTCCAAATGAGAAAGGAGAGAGAATTGGATTGAGTTTTTCGTGATTGGATTTGATTCTTTCCTCTTTTTTTTGGAAATGATTATTGTGTATTTATGAAAGTTTATTTGAATGTTATTGAAAAATCATTTAGTTGAATCGCTCAGTCCATATTTACCTTCAGTAAGGAGAAGTTTGTGTTTATATATGACCATGTTCTGCTGTGTGAACACTTATGTGCGAACACTGATGTGGAAAACCTCTATGCAGCCTTCCTTTCAGGACATGCTCAGATCTCAGAGACAGCTCAGACACTTCACAAAAGAGACAGAGAGGTTTCATAATTGGGCAAAAAAAGTGCTGTCGAGTATAAGGTGTCCTTCAATTGAGCCCTGACCAAAGTGGCCAAACAGACTTTAGTCTAAGAAAAATAAAGTTAACCCCATCAGGTCAATTGGAAACATCCGTTGAAGTGGAGACAAAATGGCTCGGGGGGAAATTATAGAGCGCACAAAGGAAGAGATGGTCAGAATTGAGGCTACGTGGCGTGGCACCTTTTTGTCCAAAGCCATTTCCTCCACTACAGAGTCCGGTGAAGAGGCGTCTGCAGTAACACTTATAGAATGGCATATCTCTGGATCCCTTATGGTCTGGGGCCACCTTTGCTGATGCCTCACCTGTCTGAACCTGTTATGCTGAGGGCTGCTTTGCCTGAGACCTTTGACTTCCCCAAATATCTTCTTCAAGACTGAAATTCTTTTTGTGCGTGCTGTGATGAGATTTTGTCTGCTGTCTGAGAGCTGAGGCTCCTAAAGTGTGCACTGGACCTGCACATGTCGTCCATGCCTCTCATTCATCTTGAAGCAACACCTAGCTATTATTCAGAAAGTCATCCTCACAAACCCACCTAGCAGTACACACACACACACACACACACACACACACACACACACACACACACACACACACACACGCACACGCACACGCACACGCACACGCACAAGCACACACACACACACACAAACTTGCACATCTCCATCTCCTTTAAGCAATACCTTCATATCCTGTGCATTCAATCTCTTCAAGGTCAGGTAAGGAAAAACTCATCCATACAATCTTGAACTCTTTTAGTCATATACGTGCACATACATACACACACACACACACACACACACACACACACAAGAAGGCATGTTCACACCTATGCACATGTACACAAAGAATAGAAAGAGAGATGCCGATTGGGACAAAGCAATCACACATGGAAGACAGACAGGACATGAGTCAGAGACGGAGAGGAAGAGGAGGAGAAAAAGAAGGACAGAGAGGAAGAGGAAGACTGATGAAAGCTGTAGTGCATGCCCCTCCAAGCCAAAAAACCAAGTGGTCGTTATTTATTTATGCCTAACCTTTTTAACAATGCAGAGTGCACACAGCTGTTTATGTGTTTGTGGCATGAATCCATGTAGAATTTTGGCTACAAGCTGCAAGCTCAAAGGCTCAAAGAGAGATTGCCTCAGTGTCTATTTCCTGATTACCGACACGAGGGCCTGAGAAGCTGTTTATACGAAGTCTAGTTTGTCTGCGTCCGTAAAGTTCATAATACAGATAGCCCTATCATTTAGACGAAACAGGGGTAGAAAGTGAGTAGATTTGAATCGGTACGGGGGCTGGTGTTCGTCTGCACGGATTCACGCAACCTGATGACGTCATTGTCCCACGTGATCCACTCGCGATCTCCAACCAATATATACAACACTTGTTATCCCTTTACATCTCACTAATGGTGTGTCTCGAACTCACTCTCATTATTCCAGCCAACTGATTTTTGTTTAGCCTCCTATCTTGATCTAATTCTTTTTATTCAGACGTTACATAACTTTCATGACCACAAATATAAATTGGCCAGCGATTTGCTTTTTTGTTAATAAATTGAAGTTAAATTGATCGGAGCAAAGCCTCATCGGAAATGGGTTGACAAACATCTCATGTTGTACTATTCCAAACTCTTTATTATCAATAGAAAATAGAATTCATTTTCGCATAACCTTTAGTCAGACCACTGATTTTATTAACCACCATAATGTAGTGTTTTTAATTGGAGCTTGAATGTCTTGTGTAATGTGTTTATCCGTGTGCTGTGCTCCTTTACCGTGTGCTGTCTAGTCTTTTCTTCTACGTTTTCCACGTTTTTTCAGTTGTCTGTAGCAGCGCTAAAGCGCCACCAACAGGCGTGGGTTAATGACTACAGCTACTACTACTGTCGGTAAATTTTTAGATTTTTGTGAAAAATGTGCCACCAACAGGCAAGGGGTAATGACTACAGCTACTACTACTGTCGGTCCTTACGCAAATCTCTCGTTACCAGGCTCCGTCCTTACGAAATTAAAAGATTTGATTCGTGTGAAAAATGAACCCGATTCGGTGAATCTAGACTTCGTATAAAGAGCACCTGAGATTTGACGACTGAAACTGGAATGCTTATTTCCATGATGGAATGGCTTGTGTGAGGGTTTTATAAGTCAGACATCTATGCACCTAGGGCCTGATTTACTAACAGGATTGTGCCCATTTCAGGCGTAAAATAGCGGTCGTAAACATAAAACGGTATTTACTAAGGGGGCGCAGCGCATATTAACGCTTTGTGGGTGTGGACGGGGAGGACACGAAAACGTGGGTGGAAACATGCGCAAATATATGGGAGGAGAGAAGATAATTGCGCCTAATGATGTATTGCGTGGTATTTACTAAACTGCCTGACCAGCGCACGTCTCTAATTTGCGGGATAATTCTCCGCCTCATAAAAGCACGTCTTAAAGAGCAAGGCGAAGATATAGACAGAGACAGCGCACAGAAATATTTTTTTCAACTCGTATAACACTTTTTCAGTTAAGTGATCCACAAATCATTAGACGGTACAGGTTAACCAGCCACGCAATGCTTCAATTACTAAACCAGATCAGAGACGACATCGAACCCTCCAACCGGAGATCACATTCATGTTAAACTCCGGACAACATTGCAAATATTGGCATCGGATCATTTCAAACAGTTATAGCATCAGCAGTTGGTATATCTCAGCCTTCACTCAGCCAAATAATCACACAGGTACTTGACGCATTGCTACGGCACACTGGTCAATACATTTCCCCACTGCCATAGCTGAAATAAAAGACATCAAACAGGACTTTTTTTGAAATCGCAAACTTTCCGAACGTAATTAGAACCATTGATGGCGGGCAGAACAACAATATAGCAGCGCACACATTGAATCAGGTTCAGTGATTGAGCGAACGTGAACCAATATATCTATCTCCACTTCGCTGAACCTTAATTTTCTCTTCCTAAATAAATACCACGGAAAATGCGCAAAAACACTGTGCGTTAATGTGCGACCGCAGTTTAAGCAGCGGTCGCAATGTTAGTAAATCAGGCCCTATATAGGGCGGAGTAAACACAGATTGCCCAGCGCAGATCTGGTTTGATAAATACCATGGATAATGCGCAAAAACACTGTGCGTTAATGTTCGACCGCAGAATGAGCAGCGGTCGCATGTTAGTAAATCAGGCCCCTAGTCTTTTCTTCTACGTTTTTCACTTTTTTCAGTTGTCTGTAGCAGCGCTAAAGCGCCACCAACAGGCGAGGGGTAATGACTACAGCTACTACTACTGTCGGTCCTTACGCAGATCTCTCGTTACCAGGCTCCGTCCTTACGACATTAAAAGATTCGATTCGTGTGAAAAATGAACCCGATTCGGTGAATCTAGACTTCGTATAAAGGGCACCTGAGATTTGATGACTGAAACTGGAATGCTTATTTCCATGATGCCATGGCTTGTGTGAGGGTTTTATAAGTCAGACATCAATGCACCGTTGGGAGCCATGTGATTTTTATTCAACTGCTCATGATCAAAGCTGTTCCGGTAAAAAGCCTGTCAAGGTTTCCAGGTGGGAAGAAAAATGTCTTCCTTCCGTGTCTTCCCCCTAACACAATTTCAAGGCATGAGTAAAGAAACATCAAAAGCTCCCAATATCTTCATCATCACATTGCTTGAAGGCATTTACCAATTTGTACATAACGAGCAAAGCAATGGTTTACTGAGGGACTTGCATATTCACTAGTTGGATTATTAATGACTATTGCTATTACCTGTTAAGAACACTTGTGCCCTATTTGTGCAGTTAAGGAGAGCCAGACCATCATCTTCACTTGTAATCGATGGCAGCAAAACAATCTTACGTCACAATGTTGCAGCCACAATCCATCAAGGTTCATACCTTGAGGTGGTTAAAAGTAAATTTGGGGGGGGGGGGGGGAAATCTAAGAAAGTTCTTAAACAGCCTTATGTGAACTATCACATTTGCTCTTCTGTATATTCAGTGCTGGTGAAGATACGTTAAAAGCATAGCTTTGCAAGCTACCAATTACTTGTTACTGAACAAAGTTGAACTACAGCAAAGCTACCCTAGGGAGAAATGTAGTTGGATTAACTTTAGGTACTTGGGTTAAAAAAATTGGAAGGAATGTCGGTGTTGGATTTCCACAGGTGACCTGAAGCCTGAGCTTTCTGAAACACACCTGGGCCTCGTTTCCCGAACGCTAAAAAGGACTTGAAATCGGTCGTAAGAGGGATCCTACGTTGCAGAGCAGTTTCCCGACGCCGCACTTAGCTTAAGTTTATCTTTCGTTGAGAAGAATTCTACGTGTGGTCAGGACCAGTAGTAACTTCACACTTAGCGATGCAATCCACCAGGGGCGTCGTTCGGCCTATTATAGAAGAAATCCAAACAATGTTTCTGTGTATAGCACATCATGAGAATGTCATTGTTTCACCTGCCTATTCCCATCAAAATAGAAATAAAGAATATTGAGTATTTGAAAATAAAGATTATACAAAACAATATGTTATTGAACTAAGTAGATGGCTTTTCTGACTGTGTAGTTAGGCTGCAATATTAGGAAATTGACATGTCATTGAGCCGGGCTGGAAATCAATCAAGAGGGTGGCAGCCATCTACCCTAATACAAATGAATACAGAAAGCCCAGTTTAAATGTATTGTTTATTACTTATTTAGCCTACCGTTCCCTATTCTGTTGCCATGAATGCTTGCACACACCCTCAACATATTCCCAAACATAACCTTGTACATTGTTGAGCCTTTTTCTATATTTGATTTGATTTGATATTTAGTTTTTCCTGGCAAACGGATGCTTCCTCCTAGGTATACTGAACATCTTACCAACTCTGTTAGAGCAGTTCACCACACAACAACTCCCTGTCATGTTGCCTTCCTCCACAGCTTTCTCATCCACTTCAACGTTATCTTGCTTCTTTCTGCCGCGAGATTGCGCACGCAACCAGTGATGACGTAGCCGAGAAACCCATGTATACACAAGTGAGAAAATCGACTCGTCTGACATCGACTGCTTTACTTTCAGAACCACTGTGATGGACAGCTCCACCCTAAGAGATACTTAAGAACTCGTGCACGTGGCGCTCGTGCACCTGACTTTAAGATGATGTTCGGGAAACGCTCGTAAATACAAAGTGTTACTGAGTCTACTATGTCGCCAAAATCCACGTAGGCCGTTAAAATACGTCGTTATCGGGAAACGAGGGCCTGAAATCTAAGCCTGACCTAAACTAAACAATCCCACCTGGGCTTTTCACAATGGCAAAATGGCAGGGAGTGTTGTATGTGTTATGCCCCGAAATTATTTGTAGTTTCAGTAGTTACCTACACCAAAAATGTAAAAAAAAAAAAAAAAAAGTATTTTAACTACTTGAATCACTATGCAAATATGATTGTAGCTGAACTAATAGCTTAATTGCATGGAGTTCACTACTCCTCAACAGTGTGTATGTTTAAGGTCAGTCAGGGTAAACCAGACATTCCAATAACCCTGAGTTACAGTCATGCTTTGTTCTGATGTGTTTTCATAAGTGAAAATAAACTATTTAAAGTCACCTTGTGGTCAATCACCATATCTGTGGTAAGAGGCAATTAAGAGCCAATGTTAGTCTATAATAAGGACTATGGGTTACTTTCTTTTAGTGCTTAATAGACCCACGGTTAACCCGAGGACCTCTCCAACAAAGCACAATGTAACGACATTTCCATCTGTTATTGTAGATGTAAGCCCAAGCAAGCAAATTAACTCTGTAGATCATATGCAGACAAAATAAACTGCAGCTGTTGTTGGGGAGATGCCAACAGGGAATCTCTGTGATTTCAGGCATGTAGCGAAGCACCATCATCCTGACAATGCCAATGTCAGTTATCAATAACAGCATAAAATCTTACACAACAGCACTAATTATTTCTCCCAATAAACTGCTAGAGGCTCTGGAAACTAAGTCCAATTAGATAAGGATGGACAAAAGACATATACATTCTCAATAATTAAGATACAGAACCATGTTGTAATAGACTCATATGGATTTAAATCCTGAAGAATAGATGAGTGAATAGATTTTAATCAGATTCTAAACTAATTGACTTACATGTTATCAAATTGGTGGCGTTCAAAGCAGCATGTTGAATTTAATTCCAACCTTTTTCTATCCCTTCTCCTTTTTTATTTAGCTTTTTTCTGTTTCTCTCTCTCAAACACACACACACACACACTCACACACACACACACACACACACACACACACACACACACACACACACACACACACACGCACACACACACACACACTCAGTTGTTTTGGGGAAAAAGAGAAAAAAAAGTAAGAAGCGCCAGGGCCTATGCAACACGAGAGGGACCCTCTCTCGTCCGCCCGCCCGCCCGCCCGCCCGCCCGCCTGCCTGCCTCTCCTCGGCTGAGCACACACGGAAGGCCCTGAGGGGGGAAAAGACATTAATCCCCAAACCAAATGCCCAGTGCCTCCTGGCTTCCAATGCTCCACTTCCTCTCTCCTCTCCTCCCCTGCCTTCCCTTCCCTTCCCACACCCTCTCCCTGAACTGCTGACCATCACCCTCAGGCCCAGGCAATTTCACAGACCCGGGAGACACAGAGGAAGGAAGGAAGGGTACATCACTTTGGCCCAGTCTGTGTCACCATTCTGTTTTTTTTCTTCTTTTTTCTGCACCTTGAGGGGATGAGCTGGACTTGGTGAACAGCACCGCAAAGCTCCCCCGTTGTCTGGGCTGTATATGAGCTTCTGCGACGTGAGTGTGTCCAGATGAGAATGAGGGAGCGTTAAGAGTGTTGAGGGGCTAGGAGGAATGCTTATCTTCCCAGAAGCAATCAAAATGAGTAGAAAGAAGGCTCCGCTGCCCATGTTGGAGTTTTTATTTGTGCGCTTTACAGACAAACACTCCCAAAGCAATGGAAACATAGGGAAGAGTATTTTGCTTGTACTGTTAGCTGAAAACAAAAAAAAGCATTTTTTTTTTTGTTATCGATGAAAGAAGACCTAAGAGAGAATCATTTACGAGGAATTTCCCACTTTGCTGACAAAGGGATTGTGTCCATAGGTGCATCACAAGTTACGTATGACAACTTACTTTTATTTGGTGAAAAATAGATTTAGGCCTTGTTTTCAAGATGCCCAAAACTTATATTCGTAAGTCCTCTTTTCCCGGTTCCAGGTTCCCTATAAGCAATGCACAAAGCTTTAAGACGTCATTGTCAGTAATGGCAAATATTGTAGATTCCAGTTACATCCATCTAAAACCCAAGGTAAAAAAACACTGGCTCTTCACAAGGATGTCTGAGACGTCATAAGCATTACCGTAAAATACAAAAGTAAACGTGTGATGCACTTTTCCCAACATATAACAGTTATACCAACTGGAGTTTAACTTCACGCACCTTGAAGTTCTTTGTTCAAAAAGATGAATCATCCGGCACGCTCCATCCTTCAGAAGCAGCACTGCATGGGCTGCTGCACCAATCACTCCTGTGCTATGGTACAATGGTGACAGAAGGTACATGTTACAATAATGATGTAAGAGCCACTCTTAACAAGGGCTTCTGTGACTAAGGGGTTTGTCACACAATCTGAGAAGTGGACTGGCTGTTAGGGTCGTAATATGAATCCCCTGTACAAAAGTTTCTCTTGTTAAGAACTTGACAAAACAAAACATGATGCAATAATTGTTGCAATTGCAAATATTTTCATAGTTCATGACATGTTGCATATAACACTATCTGTAAGAATTTGTTTCATCTACTGTATATTCTAAGGTACATACAAAAGCGACCATAATTAGGTAAACAAATAGTATATACTATGTGATGCCCAATTTCAACCCTGTATGTGGTTTTTCATATTTACAGTTGACTATAGCTTTGCTTGCCACCACTGTGGATCCTATTAGCTTTGACATCTCATCTGAGGTGTTCGTGTTTGGTCTGATCTCTGGTGGGCAGAGGTTTGATTTAAGTGCACTCCTAATGGCCAGCTCGGCTGTCCGCTCACACAACAGGGGGACCAGAGGTGAGGTCAGGCCTGTGTGGGGGATTATGAGGTGTGACAGGAGCAGCTGCTGTTGCTGCTGGGAGGTGTCCCCCAGTGGCAGTGAATGAGGACACAGAACAGGCCCCTGGCCAGGGTAAACACAGCTCTTCATCACACAAGCCCTGGTGTTAATGGCGTTAAGGTGTTGTGTTGTGATCGTACATGTGATTTAGGTCAGTGTGTGTGTGTGTGTGTGTGATTGTGATGGTGTGTGTGGGTGTTGGTGTGTGTGGGTATGTAGTGTATATGTGTGTGTGTGTGTGTGTGTGTGTGTGTGTGTGTGTGTGTGTGTGTGTGTGTGTGTGTGTGTGTGTGTGTGTGTGTGTGTGTGTGTGGGAGTGTGTTTGTGTTTGTGTCCAATCTTGAATTTCAGCCTGTTCAAGACAAAGCAGCCTCCCTTGCCTTGTTTGTTATTGACAACTAAGGAGATTCTTAATCCCTCTTAAAGACGACTTCTGAGAACCTGAGTGACATGTTAAAAGGGACCGCTCACCACACAAAGCGCCCTCTCCCACGCAAAAAACACTTCCTGTGAACCAGCTCCAGGATTTCATTAATCACATAACAAATCCACAGAATACATATGGTGGGATAAAGGGAAACATGATCCCATCAAAGGATGCCGGCACAGGCCTGGCTAAATCTACATTATCTGACATGACCACTGAATACCATTAACATCCCTAAGTACAATAAGAAATATATGCATCCTTGTGAAGAATTATGCAAAAGCCATGTACATACGGTACGTACATTTTCAACAGAGTTAACACCTATACCTGACCACAGTCAAATACAGTGTATTTATGCCACTGAAAATCATGAGCACAAAAAGATTATCTTTAGAGAGCCCATATCCATTTTTAGACCCTGTTTTAGCGAGCCTCTGGCAAGACCCATTGAAAATGCAAGCAGGTCAGTGGATGAGAGTGTAATACTAAGGACATTAGGAGACGTGCACTTGCCTAGCCTGCCTCTGCAAATCCCTTAATGGCTAACAGATAGCCTGTAAGACACAGAAAGCTCATTACCTCGGCCATGCTCTGTAATCCACTTGTCCCTCCACCCATAGCAAATGCATGTTTCTGACTCCGAACAGGAGGGGGCTAGCGGTGGTTGCCTGCCGTTCTGGGGCTTTGTGCGGTCCAGGGTGATGTGTGGTTCATCACTAGTTTTTCACTATGCTTTGCACTTTGTTTGGGTTTCTTTTTTCTTTTTTAAACCAAACATGGAATTCTACTGAGCAAGAATATAAACCGGGAGTGTGTATGTGTGATTGAATGAGTGTATGTATGGCATACTGCTTATAACCTGAGCCACTACCCTTCATTAAAATTCTGGCTTGTACGTTATTTTCTACAACATGACCTCCCCACCACCAGACATTATAGCCTGAATGGAGTGAACTGCAATTGCACCAACTACCAGTTCTATGACCACATTTTGTTATTCTCCATGACACTTAGACACAACAGTAAAATGTCAGTAAAAGTTTAACCATGCATTCCTTTTACCACAATTATTCTCCTCATCCCCTTCTCAGACAGGAAGAATGCATTGGAAAAGTGACATAGGGAATCACAGAAGAAATGCTGGTAGACATTACCCATCATGCAATCCTTTCTTAATGCACTTTATGGCACAGGGACACCCTCTCATTCTGAGTGGTGAAAGCACAGCAGAATAATGAATAGGGCTCACTGACGCTCCAGTTCTTCTGCATGCAAATGGAAGCCCTGTGGTCAGCCACATGTGAAGCATATGCTTCTCCACAGAAGGGAGGCGATGGAGGGGAAGTCCTCTTGTTCCCGTTTACTCCAGCCAGCCTTCCTCTGACGCCATCCACGACCTCACCTAACACTCACCTATCACATCCACTGAGTGCAGAACCTGAGTGCAGAGCCTGAGTACAGAGCTTGCTGACACAATGGGATGCGAGGGTTTAGTGATGGCAGGGTAGCAAAGGCAAAGTGTGTTTTTTTATAGGATGTACAACACAGGAGTGTGACAGACCGAGAGAGTTACAGCTCTTTAAACACTTAGAATTACACTGCAATACATCATGGGAAAACTACTACTACGACTACTTTGACACAGGAAAATGTATTGACCAATTGAGTGACCAATTTCCACTGGTATCCACTGGTATGATCACCCAGAGAGGGTCCATTCTGTGGGTTGCACACTGATGCTTGTATTTATCACTGGCCCAGGATTGACTGTAAGCCTTTAGGCCCGACAGGGATCAACTGACCATTTCATCAGCAGTCATGGAGTACCACGCAGGCTTTTGGCTCAGTCAAGAACTGGCAACTGAATTGATTGGGTGTGATACACCGCCGTGACCGGAGGCACTTGGCAGAGAGATTGTGCTTGGAGGCAAGTCTTTCCTTATTTCTTTCTCTCTCTCTTTCTCTCTCTCTCTCTCTCTCTCTCTCTCTCTCTCTCTCTCTCTTTCTCTCTTTCACCCTCTCTTTCTCTCACACCCACACATACACACAGACACACAGACACACAAAGACACACACACACACACACACACACTCTCTCTCTCTCTCTCTCTCTCTCTCTTTCTTCCCCTCCACTTTAAAACATCCTCTTTTTGTCTTCCACTCTCTCTCTCTCATTCTCTCTCTGTTCCTAGTTAGATTCTCCCGTCCAGGAGGTCATCACTCAAAGTTGGCTGTAAGCAGCAGTTAAAAATTGGGCGATGGCTCCTTTTTTCCAGCAGGAAATCAAATGTGTGAACAGTGGGAGGGAAAGTGAACCCCCCCCCCCCCTCCTCTTCCCCTCTCCCCCTCTCCCCCATCACCCCTCAGCAATTTACAATCTCTCAACTCAGAAGCTGGGAAGTAAATCTCCAGAAAAAATAGGCTTCCACCC
>NC_137911.1:10494603-10610489 GCF_963457725.1 Sprattus sprattus
GAACCACAAATATTTTTTTTTATTTGAGTGCACTGAAGGACTCGTAGTAGGCCCAGCACCAGCAGTAGTCCCAGCTTTGTCCATTTCTGTGGAAGGGGTGGTTTTGGGAATGGGTTTCCACTGGCAGAGGAGTGGAATCACAGATACGTGCTGCCAGTTCTCCAAAGGCACGGTTTCACCTGGCCGATCCCTGTGGACTCGCCATGCTGATAATGCTCCGGGATGGGAGCCTCTGGACAGACAAAGAGGTGGAGCTGTTCGATGAAGTATATGGATTAAACCACAGCAGACTGTAGTCAGCTTAACTGTAGTGTTAATCTAGCTGGTACCCATTCACATCTCTTTTACTGCCCATTATAAAGGAAATGTAGATACTAGTGAAAGCTTTTATAACTTTCCAAGAAGGTTTTTATTCTATATCATAATGTATGCTGTAAATGTGGAAAACAGCATCTAATAGTCCCCGTTTTACAGTAATCTAGAACCCATATCAAAAGCCCCAATTTTAAATCAAGTGGCATGTCAAGTTTTAAAATATAACATATTCACATCAATAAAACAGCAAATATGTGCTTGTCCATACTGCCATTGTAGTCATACCCTGGTACACTCTGTTGCTGACCTTAGAGAGGTTGCATCACACAAGCATGTGGTGCTCTGGGCTCTGGCTTCATTCCAACACTGTGTCTCAGGTCATGAACTTTCACCAGTGTGAGGCCAGTTTGATTTCTGCTGGATGGGAGTTTGAAGTAGATTGAGTTGCTACTGGTTTTACAAGAGGTATGTGATTATGTCAGCGGATGAAGCTTTGCAGCTTCTGGGAAAAAAATACACCAACACAAACAAAAACTACTTTGGGGTTTGTGATTAGATCCATTGGTCTGTGTGTATAATTTGTCCAACATAATTGCTTTCTGGGTCGAGTTTTGAAGAGCACTCTTTCATGGAAAAACATCTAAGAGCTTGAGTGGTTTCAGAAGATATTGTTTTTATCCAGCTAAACCCACCAAAAGTAAGAGGCGGGAGGGGAGCTGTGGTGCAAGCAGTCGCATCACAACCATACGCGGGTCCTAGAGGCCACAGGGACCTGGATTTGAGGCCAACCTGCGGCCATTCCCTGACCCCACTCCCTTCTCCCTCTCCCTCTCCTTCGCTGTCATTCTACACAGTTCTATCTGAATAAAAGGCAAAAAGCCCCAAAATAAACTTTTTTTAAAAAGTAAGAGGATTAGGTCATCCACTAATACCCAAGCACACAACAGACACCAAACTGTTCATTTTCAGCTCACCAAAAAAATAAACTAATAATATTTTTTCTTCCAGAGATGGTCAAATCCTCTTCTAGTGGCTCAAACCTCTTCTGGCTGTCTAGGATGAGTGAACAACAAAAATAGCTGGTGTGTTCATCCCTGTGTGTGTGTGTGTGTGTGTGTGTGTGTGTGTGTGTGTGTGTGTGTGTGTGTGTGTGTATGTGTGTGTGTGTGTGTGTGTGTGCCCTTGTATGCGTGCGTGCGTGTTTGTGTATGTGTGCTGACCTGTTATTTTTCCGCCTTTTGGCAAGGCTCATACTCTCTGATAGGCTCACACTGCAGTGGTCAGTTGGATGCTCTGCTGTCGAGTCCCAAAAGCACTGGAGGTGTTGCAGGTAAGCAGGGGGATTGACGTGCGTTGGGATGGAGGAGGTGGAGGGGGGGCGTTGGAGTTGATTGCACTGATAACAGGACTATATGCACGTGTGCCCCCTAGATAGTGCTAAATGATGTGTTGTATCTGCTCACCAGGTGGCCTTCACAGCTAATGCTCCCCCTGTCCTTTGATCCGTACCTGACAGATTGAGACAAACCTGTGAAGCCATCAATCACAGTGTGGCCCACACAGCGCCTCCAACCACGTGTGTCCCTTACACACTCTCTCTCTCTCTCTCTCTCTTTCTCTCTCTCTCGCTCTCTCTCTCTCTCTCTCTGTCTCTCTCTCTCTCTCTCTCTCTCTCTCAGTCTTTCTCTCGCTGTCTCTCTCTCTCTGTCTTTCTCTGTCATGCTTTTTTTCCCACTGTTATCACGTCACTTTTCCCAGCAGATTTGTACTTTTCCCACCTTTTTTTTGTGTGCCTTAGCTGTCCATCTATTATTACTTGAATAAACATCTCTGTCTCTCTCCATCACTCTCTATCTCACTCAATCTCTTTTCCTCTCTCTCACTTTTCTTTGTCACACTCCTCCCCTTTCCCCTTTCCCACAGTTTCTCTATTTGGGACAACTTGAGGCAGCTGCCCCAGGGGTACACTGAAAGGACCACTCCTTTTCAATGAGTCTCATTCAGTCTGCTCTCCATTTATCCCTTCTTCCCTCTCTTTCTATCTCTTTTATCTCTTTCTGCTTGTGTTTACTGGGCAGACTAATGCTGCTGCTTTAGTTCTCTGGGTCAGTGTGAGCTGCAGTTGGCATGCAGGCACTTACTTCTTATCCAAAATCTATATTTTGTTAGAGGTCACAACACCTCGGCACATCACCACCCCACCATTCCATCCCTACCGCTTGTCCTGTCCAAATAGAAAAGCCTACCCCAGCGTGCACATCCAGAACTTGTGCCAAGCAGTATCTCATCGCGATTCAATTTCACCCTTTTGGGGCTTACGGAGACGCCTTCCTCGCCCATGTACATTTACACTTTAATCCACAGCAGTATTATGCACCGAGCAGGCCTTGCCTGTTTACATTTACACTTTAATCCACAGCAGTTTTATGCACCAAGCAGGCCTTGCCGTTAACCAACCAGAGGAGTGTGGCACTGCCAGTTGGGTGTCCGACCTGCCTGCCCCGATGCGGTAATAATAAGCTTTTCTCTGGAGGGGAAAGGAAGCGCTTTGCCTGAGACCCAGTCCTATTTACGGAGATGTTTCAGCTACACTGGAGCTTCTGAAAAATGGATCCTCCGCTTTTTAGTGGGGCTCGGATAAAAAGCGTACAGTCAAAGAGTTCACTTCTGACTGTCACTAGTGGGAGGGTGGTGGCTCTCATGCCTCAGTTTGTCAGGGTTTAAGGACTGAAGCTCTTACACTAAAGGTCAAAGCTAATTTGTGCTATTTCTCCAAATGCAGTTCTGTGTAGACAAACGAGGAATGGGATGTCAGTAATGTGGTGACATCTGGCTGTAACGCAGCGATTTAAATGAAATCCCTTTGAAACCCTTTTTTACTTAACTCAGTAGGCACACTCACCAGCTTTTTGTCATGAAGTTTAGTGTGAAGCTCGTCTGGTCCTTTTCTCTCGCTTACAAATGCCTTTGCACATATTCCTGGCATTCAGACGGCAGTATAGGATTGGTCTAAGCTGCACTGCAGGCAAGTGGGACTAAAAGCGAATTGGCACTGACATTAAAAGGTTTTTGCAGCCAGTCTGCAACAATGGTCAATCAAATGCACAGCGTGGGGCTGCATTCACAGCTGTCTTTGAAGACTGCATTTGCCTGCCTGAACCCATAGCCCTGGCACTTTTAGATCTGACATGTTTCATTGTTTTTGTCATTGCACAACACTGGGCTTGTTTTTGCCCCTCTCCCAAAATCCACCCACACAGCCGTATTAAACATGCAGCAGACAGATCAAGAGAGAATAGCTGCTGTAAGCCATCTTATGCACTTTCATAGGCAAACATAAACATAAATGTCCACACACAAATACCCACACACAGAGAAAACAAACACATAGCAAAACATTACCAGCACAACAACATCACCCCACAGTATTGTTCCATCATTTTGTGCTTCAATATCCATATATCTCCCTTACAACTACCAGAGCTGAACACGTCAAGGGGAGCAGGAGCAGGGAGGAATGAGCTGGTATAAGACAAAGCAGAAGCAGAGCGCTTCCAATAACGCTGGAAGTGACAAGCCCTGCAGGCCCTGGACTGCTAAAGGACTCCAAACCAGACCCAGGCTGGAGGCGGGCCCATGAAAGCAAAAGAGTCCTTGGTATTCTTGGTAGAACTAAACCTATGAGAACTCTTGATAGAACTAAACCCATGAGAACCCTTGGTAGAACTTGTGCCCACAGCTTTGCCACTTAGTATTTCCACTTCCAACTCAACTGTGCTGTAATGGGGACTGGATAATGGGGTGCAAATTAAATGTATTGGATGGTTTGTAGAGGTATATTTCCAAGGCCATTATCTCGCCCCAAAATTGGATCATGGTTGACTTCTGAATTAAACCTAATTAATCCTAAAGAAAAAAAGATTCATTTTTTCCCCTCCTTTCTGTGTCTGAAACAGCATTAAAGATTGCGTGGCAGATTCAATAAGGCAGGGCAATGTTATCCACCATGACTGATTTCTCTCACCATGGGAAGCTGCTCGCCGGGAATCTCACAGTTCTCAGGCCATGTGGAATCACAAGGCAAACCGATCAAATTAACCATGTGTGTTTCAAATGGGGTTTCATCAGGACAGAATGTGTGGGACACAGACATAACACGCAAACATACTTTTCTTGTCAGTTCTTATTTAGGAAGCTGATTAATCTTTCGAAGCTTTTCTTGTGCAAATGCTCACGGAGTCATCTGGCACATAAAGCTTAAAAAATTATTTAAAGCATCTTTGTCCAGCATCTTTGTCCAGACCAGGATGGCAAATTGTGTGTAAAAAAAATATGCACTTACCACCGAAATCCTCAAAATGCAATGGGGTTTAATAAGGTGTAAAATCCGAATGAATTAGCATCTCCTTGTAAACAGATGTTTCCCCCCCAGCCCTCTGCTTCAGCAAACTTGTCTGTGCTCCAGCTCTTGGGCTTTAATGGTGCATGAAAACACTATGAGCAGGACTAATCTCCAGCCACTAACTCAAACACAGGCAGGTCAGGATCTTTGTCCTCAGGGGTACAGGGAGAATTAGCAGTGGGGCTGCAAGGATTTGATCTCACTGCACCCCTGCAAATTGCTGAGCATTCATATATTGTATACGCAAGGCAGAATACTTCAACCCAAGGAAAAAGAAAAGAGACACCCTTAGCTGTCTTCTGCAGGAGATGATTGAAGGAAAGCAACTATTTGTTTCCAGAGGAATATAACTGGGAGTCTATTTTTCTGGTTTGGGTTTTTCTTTCTTTCTTGTCTTTCTTTTTTTTTGGAGGAATTGTATTCCCCTGGTGGCTGGGACAGGGGTAGGTGTCAGGAGAGACTGGTGTGATTATATCTCTTGGCGCAGGTTTCTGCCCGGCTACTCTCAGCAGGCAAAGGAGAGCGCAGCGGATTACCAGCAGGTGTGAGAAAAATAAACTGCATGTTGAGAGAGAGAAAGAAGGAGAGAGAGACAAAGACAGAGGAATCGAGAGAAAAAAACTGGGACAAAATGGCCTCTGTCTGACATTGAGCTGAAAACACTTCAATCAGAAGGCTCATGACCTGTGTCTTGCGCCTCCTCAGCATTCCTGGAACGACTATCGGCAGCCATGACGGGTCATAGTGAGTTTCACATACCTCTCACTTTCTCTCTCTCTCTCTCTCCTAGGTTGAGACGTGTTATTAGAGGGTCGGAGCCTGGGGAATCCTCTACTGAGCGAGTGGGAAATGCGAGCAGCGGAACGTCCATAGTGGCGTGCTGTTAACGTTTTCATTGCCGGGGCGAGTTCAAAGCTGGACATTAGGCACCACGTGATGAAGTGGGGGGGACATTAGTAGCATATCAAATGATCATTCACAGACAGGCCATCTCATCTAAAGGCATCACTGAGGACATCAATGCAACCCCCACATGCCTTTTATATCCCAGGGTGGTGGTTCTAGAATAGTGTGGAAAAGTATTTGAAGTATTTACGCCATGCTACTCCACTGACGTTTAGGTCACAGGAGCAGCACCAAAGCTATATTTTCATCCATTACATCCAGGATTCCATTGGAAAATGTATTTTGTTTTGGTGTATTTTGTATTATCTTGTTACAAATTTTGTTGGTGTTGTTACAAAAGATTTTAGAAAATTAAAACAGCATATTCTTCCTTCAGCTTCTGGCGATAATCTCTTACGTGATGAAATATTGTTTGTTATAGCTACAGAGTGATTCTTTCAATACAAATTGTGACTTGTGTAAGGTTACCAAGGTAACTATCCAACATGGGTGACAGAAGAGCATGTCTCAGTGATTTAATCCATTTGGTGTAAGTGAAATGATGGCTACTTAGTCTCCATCAAACAATTACCACCCTCCAGATGCAGACCCACATACAAATGGCTTGACTGAGGAAACCACGGAAGAGACTAAATAAGCTCTATGAGACAGAAGAAGGCAGGAACCAGCCTGCCAGCCTCAAGAAAGTCAACACTCATATAGAGAATAAACTGTAGTTATGTGACAGGAACACATGAGTGTGACAATGAAACACACAGCATCACCATAATAATATAAATCATCATCATCATCAATAACAACAACAACAACAACAACAACAACAACAACAAAATAACTCAGTTTAACTAAATGCTGGGCAAGGGGAAGTGCAAAGTCATGAGGCAATGCAAATGAGAGCAAATAAAAAAAAACAGCAACACATTAATTAAGAGATCCTGTCCAATTTCAGTCCTGGGAAATTATATTTGAAAGCCATGTATACCTAACCATGACTGATGTTAAACACTATTGGGAAGGATATTGTAGTTTTTATGAAAAATATTTGCAGTGTTTTCATATTTTGTATTCAAGGGCAACAGCACTCAGGGTCTTTTTATTTCACGGGAGCCCTACATCATTATCCACTTCAAAACCTACTGAAAGACATAAGAGCCATTTTCTGAAATTTCATTTTCAGAGCAGTCTTTCTGCTTTGATATCACTTGTGCACATTCCAAAAAGCAAAAAAATTCTCCTGCTTGATGAGCGAGTTTAAAAGCAGAATCCTTTAGGCTCGAGAGGCCCTGGAGAATATCAAGAGCCAATGTTTAGTCAAGTCTGTAAGGGAAGGAAAATGAATGACTGAGTGTAGACTGTAGATCTAAGTAATGAACCAAATGGGGGAAGGGCAGGTTAAATCCTCAATCCTTAATCAAAATTACCTGAACAGTATTTGTTGCACTTTTCAAGTCACAAAAACGTCCTCCGTTTAAAACAAAATATATCTCAAACACATGCTACACATTTTTTGATCATATAAAACACTGCTCCTGCTTTCTTTTGTTCTGTTCATAATAATGCATCATTACCTGGAGAGAGGCATGATTTCTTTCACACAATTACATCAAGCATAACTGTGTTTAACCATGTTTGTCTCTTCATCCCACAGCAGAGAAAGACCAGCAGATGAAGATGGTGGAATGTGAAAGGGTAATGCTGGACATCAAGATCACGTAAATAATTCAGCTCATTGATCACTTTCCTCCTCCCTGGCTTCTCTTCATGTCCGTCTTCTCATTTCTCTTCTGCATGTCTTCACGAGAGCAGAGTCAATGATGCTGTATGGAGCACACATTTAAAATGGAGGATGGAAACGGATTTACCTCAAGGTTACAGTTGTGAGATGTAAATTACTTTAACATGCCATATAAATTAATGATACAGTATTATAGCTAAAAGACTATGACATGTAGGAGGGGTCACTGAAGTAGGTTTGGTGTGTATCAGTACTTGTTGATGATATATGACGCCATTCTCCGTATTACAAGTCAGTGTACCACCAACCTTTTGAAGCTGTTCTTTTAAGGTAAAATTGTTGCATAATGCTACTTTAAGTAGATTTTAACAAGGCATTTCGGTATCTTCCCCACTTGGGATTATGGGACAATGCCATGTGGCCAGTGAAGACACCATGTAAACTAATACATTACTAGCCTAAACACATACAAATGTATAGTATCTAAGTATGTGGTGGTATATTGTTGTGATATGTGATATGGATCTTAAAAGTCCTTAAACTTCCGAGAAAAAAATCACCATGGCTCACAAGCTTACCTCGTTTCAATGGCAAGTTTAGGCTCTGCTTTCTTCATTACTGCCTTTAAGGGGAAAAAAAATCGGTATTTTTGTACCTGAGCCCTATTTTTAGATCTTTTTGGGTTCTTTTGGGGTCTGTTAACCTCAGTAACTGTACAGAAATTGTGGAAAATTGACAGTAGTTTTCCACAGAAACAGAAACTAAAACCTTAACTGCAGAAATTGTAGAAACAGCAATTTCCTCCAGTTTCTTTACAGTTATTGAAGTAAACCGACAGTCCTGTCTGTAGGGATCCTTACCATATTGTCAGACACTTATAATATTACGAGCCTGTCAGTAGCGAAAACAAACGGTTTACTTTGACGCCCCATTGGATTCCATTGTGTAGACGTTTTGCAGTTACCGGTTGTATACACTGTAAAAAAAAAATCTGTAAAAAAACAGTAAATTACTGGCAGCTACGGCTGCCAAACAAAAACCGCAAAATTAAAGTAAAACATCCTAATTCAAATAAAGTGCAAAAACCCTATATTTACAGATATTTCCATTTAAGGATTTGCAGAGAAAAACTGTTTTTTTTATAGATTTTTCCTCAATTAATACAATCAAACACCATTAATAAAGTTACATCCCTAACAGTTTAGCAGAGAAAAACTGTTATTGTACAGATTCTTCCTAATTTATTACGAGCAAACACCTTTTATTAAGTTAGGGTACTAAAAGTATAGCAGAGAAACACTGTTATTTTACAATGTTTTCCTCGATATTTAAGATTAAAAACCTTCAATAAAGTGGCAGCCCTAACAGTTCAGCAGAGAAAAACTGTTATTTTACAGATTTTTGTATCTATTATTAATATCGAACACTTTCAATAAGGTGACAGTACTACAAGTTTAGCAAAAAATGCTGTTATTTTACAGATTCTTCCTAATTTATTACGAACAAACACCATTCATTAAGTCAGGCTTCTTTAATTAAGATTAAAAATCTTCAATAAAGTGGCAGCCCTAACAGTTCAGCAGAGAAAAACTGTTATTTTACAGATTTTTTTATTATTAATATCGAACACTTTCAATAAAGTGACAGTACTACAAGTTCAGCAAAAAATACTGTTATTTTACAGATTCCTCCTAATTTATAACGAGCAAACACCATTCATTAAGTCAGGCTTCTTTAATTAAGATTAAACACCTTCAATAAAGTGGCAGCCCTAACAGTTTTGCAGAGAAACACTGGTATTTTACAGATTTTCCCTCATTTATTACAATGAAACACCTTCAATTAAGTGACGGCAATTCACATTTAGCAGAGAAACTGTAATTTTCCAGATTGCTCCTACATTTTTATGATCAAACACATTCAATAAAGTGCTGACACATGCTCAAGATTGTAAAATGATGGTTTTATTTTGGAAGACAATTATTTCAAACATTGACTTGCAGGGTTTGTGATTGAAGAGTTTCAGGTGATGCAGAGTTTATTGATGGAGTACAGACGGGGAACAGGACACAAACAGAGTATACAAATCAACGAAAGGGTTAACAGACAGAGTTCTAACACAAAGATCTAGGAACATGAACTAAAGATCGCACAGAGTCTCACTCTGGCTACTGTGCGCAAGGGCAAAGAACAGAGGTACATGGCTACAGGCCGGACAAGACAGTCACATTACTCCCGGTGCCGTATGCACGGCACTCTGGATAATGCAGTCCTAAAAGTCTGCCGGCACCGAAATGGCTGACTCGGAAGCCAGCAGACAGGGAGCTTGCGGGGCTGGACGCCCACGGACAGAGAGCTTGCTGGGCTGGAAGCCAGCTGACAATGGGGTTGTAGTTGCCGGTGGCCGGAAGGCGGAATCCCAGGGACGTAGAGTGGGCCACAGATTTAGAAGACTTGGGCAAAGGTTTCACCCTTGTAGCGACGAAACCAAACACGGAGTGAGGGGAGTGCAGGTTATATATAGGAGTGAATCAGGTGTGTGTGATCATGTGATTTGGGACCTGAATGCAGTGCAGCTGGGATGGTGAATGATACTGATGACATGCAGCTGAGAGCATGAGTGAGAGTGAAACAGGTGTATGTGCTTGTGTGATTGAAGGGGGCGTGGCCGGAGCGGAGCTCAGCAGGAACATCACAATAGCCTCTACCCACAAAAGTTAAAACATTTGACTTCAGACTCATATTAAACTACATGGAGTGAGTCAGTCCATTGCAAAGTAATTTCCCCCTTGTCTCGTCTTTATTGTTCTGCATTGCTCTGGGCCAGCCAGATCCAAGGTTAGGTCAGGTCAAAAGTATTGGGACACCTGATCATCACACATATATGAGTTTCACGCACATCTCATTCCAAAACTACTCTATAACAGTTGCCTCTCTTATAGGAAGTCTTTCCACAAGATTTTGGAGTGGGTCTGTTGGATTTAGTGCCCATTCAGCATTAGGGAATTTGGACAATGCTCTTGTGTGACTAGACCAGGCTTGCCGATGCCGTTAGAATGGGTCCCAAATATGTATAGTGGTGTTTAGTTCAGGGGTGGCTTGATTTTAACCGAATGAACAAAGTGAGTCTGTGACGGGGCACCTGTGTGACCCACCACTGCAGCCTGTAGGCTGCTGCTTTTGTGGACTGGGTGAAGGTGTTTTGGTGTGTGTGTGTGTTACATGTTTGATGTTCATGTCTTTGTTCAGTTAAAATCAGCACACATTCAATGTCTTGTCTCTGAAATTTTCTGTTTATTTAGTTAGTATCATATTGTCATATTTCATACCGTTTGTCAACCGGTGTTTAGTGTCTAAGTTTGTGTTGTGAAGATGGCGCGATATATGGAGTTTATGTTTAATGAGATTTGGCTGCTTTATTATGTGTCGGCTATGCCGGCACCAAGCCTAATTGCTACCATGTGTAGTCTGTGTTTCCTAGTTGATTGGGAGTTTGATTGTTTAGGTATGGCTGCTGTGAGCCACAGGTGTTGGTACCTTGCTGATTGACACACCTGAAATCAATGATTGGTATGAGCCAATTCAAGGTGCTTGTCAAGGCTACTTAAACTTACCTTTGTTCTTTGTTCAGGAAAGTTGCCAGTTTAATAGGACGTAAGTCCTTGGAGCTCTCACGATGGGCTAGTTACCTTGGTCCTTTTATTTGCTTTTGTTTTGTTTCGTAGTGAGAGTGATCGTGTTTAATAAGGACTCTCACTGACCAGTTAATGGTCCTTTTTATACATGTGGTCTTATGTGAATTGCTTATTTGTTGGTGGCTTCATGCATTTGTCCTTAGTGAAAACTGTATTTTTTATATTGATTTAGTATTGTCAGTGTTTTAACTGCCTTTGTGCCTTATTTGGGTTAATAAAAATACCCATCTTTCTAACATCTTCAACCTCCTGAGTCCTCTTATGAGTAACATCTTGCTCTAAGCGTGAAGGCTATCCCGACCTTTTACAGAGTCTTATCTTATCAGGATAACCCAATCAGCCAGCAAGATACGGGAACCTGTAACTAATATCATAGGTTGACTGACCTGTCAGTCTGACACAATGCGCGCACCCAAGACTATTTTGTTGCTATCATATGTCCATGGTTGCTATGGTAAACTCTGCTAAGTCTGTGCGTGAAAAACATAAACTAATACTTTCCTTGACTGGTCCACACATGTGTCAATCATGACTGTAGACCAATGAGATGCAAAGATATCCGAGTGCACAACAGAGAAGGTGGGATGTAATCAGTAATTCACGTGCATTTGTTTTGCCGTTTAGCCACGCAAGTTTTGACAGTTCTATAACGTAATGCAGGTGCACAACAAAACACATTTATTCTACATCATCATGGCTTCTAAAAATAAAACAGAGAGCCAGCCCCCAAAAAGATTGTTTTTATGGGGTAACAGTAGTATTGGAAGAGCTTCAACGGTTGGATGACGAGAAGATTGAAATAGAGTCTGGTATAATCAAAAAGCAGCAAAAGTCACGGAAGTGTATGGAGGGCTCACCGATTATTTATATTCTAACTTTTGATTGGGATGAGATATCAGTTCCAAATTTGTTCAAGTGATGGCATACCCTTGGGGGCACACAATTATATGACAAAACTGGGCATTTCTATTCATTTTCCTACTTACATCCACAGTAATCTAGATGTAAATGAAAAAAAATAGGGAGCGCCTACATTTTGGGAAGGTTATCGACATCTTTCTAAAATTTCAGATATCATATATGGTACTCATAGCTTGACGGGTACTCTGTAACATCAAATTGAAATTTTCCACCATACTGTGCCTAAAACTCAAAAGTAAGCCTTTACATTTGGGCATGGAATTTTTAGGTCATTTAGGAAAAAACATCAAGGTTCTAACAGGTTAAATGAAAATGGGTTTGCAAAAATGTTTATGCTGAATTAGTGAAGAATTCACTGTAAATTTACATAGAATCATGCTAAATTGTTAGTATGTACATAAACCATAATATAATGAGCTACATATTAAATTACAGATTATCAGTGTAATTTTATTTACATTTGCATGTATTTCAGAAAAATGGAAAATGTATGTATAAATAATACAGTTATTTTCTGTAAAAAAAATTGAAATCCATGTAATTTGTCATTATTGGCATTATCCTTAAAATAGGAGTCGTGTTTTTAATTTATAGTTAACCTCCATTATTATATGTAGTTTTGTATACAATTTCAAAAAACAGAAAACCACTGTAAAAATGTAGAGTTATTAACTGTAAAATTAGGTTGTTTTTTTACAGTGTAGCGTCCTAACTTAACACTGGACCAAATTCTTTGGCAGTGCTTATGGTATGCGTGTTAAGGGCAAAAGTAGCCTACCACCGCGCAAATCCAATCAAGGCTAATCGGCAGAAAATGTGGTGGACCACTTCCAAATGAATGTAGTACCAATATGAATGTTTTAGGGCTACAAAACGCGTTGTTCATTATAAGCAGACGAAGATTGCGAGATTGCTGGGAAACACGTGATATGCTTAATAATGAAAGGCAGGTAGAATTTGAAATGTATATGCTGTTTAGATGTTTTCTGAAAGTTTACTTTGAGTCCACGTGGTTTACTTCATAACTATCTCAGAACCGTAGGTATCATTCATTGCTGCATTCCAAGAGGTTAAATCGAGCTTTAATAGAAAAGCATAACATAGTATGTAGAATTATCTATCCAGCAGCTCTCCAATGTACCAGACCCACACAAAAACCCTTTTCCAGATTGCTACATGCCCGATGAAGTGGGGGAAGCGCTGTGGCCAAAAGCCATGGCGACACCAGGAGCTGTCCAATGGTCCTGATTCTATTACTACCACGTCACTCTGGACGCTGTTCCTTACTGACATATACTGTGCAGTATCACGAACATCAACATTGAGTCAATTTGTCTTGTAGATATGGGTAGTTACCGCGAACGAGTTTAAAAGAGCCCACACTGTTTCTGACTTGGCTCTAAAATTAGTGTTCCGGTCAAAGTGCTGATTTACCAGACTTGCATTGCCTCATAGCTTACATCGATTGCACTTCATTGTACAAGAACGATGAGCTCATTTGGTTTCATATTTAAAGTTATATTATTAGTAACCGACGTCAACAGCAGATTGTTTGCCTTTCAAGTATATAGTAAGAGTCGGTGTTTCCCAATTTATACAAGTTGATATGACGTTTACGTTCACATGAGGTGATACACTTTTAAGAGCCGGGGTAGGCTTCGCTTGTAATAGGTTCTGCAAGCAAAGGTAGCATTACATGCTAACTTCCGCAAAGCTTACATCTTTCCGTTAAATCTACCGTGCACGTGCAAATTATGGTCAGACAGCGTCTGCTTCCAAAAGTTTCCTGATTTGCTACTGCAGCTAGGACGTAGTGAAAATTGACACGCCATTTACAGAAATCTGAATGGTTCAACTGTTTTTTTTCCCTCAGAGGGCTTATTTTCCGTATATAGCTTTCCGACCATGCATACTTTTTACCTTACATTTTGCAAAAGAAAATCTCGCTTGCGCCTGCTATATTTTTCATAATTGTGAACATGAAATTATTGATGGCGACACTCGGAGAAACTTCGTATTTCGGTTGTGCCGACCTTAACGCAACTCGCTGACGTGCACTAACTATGAAAGTTGCAACCCATTTGGAGTCTTTATCGGGGATAGCATGTTTCTTTCCTATTCATTGTGGCGTGAAATGATAGGGTAGTCCCGCCTTGTGCTCTCCTCTGGCTTGTCTTCAGTGCAGGAGAGTCCCGTATGCCTGCAAAGGCTGAGCCCACAGTACTTCTCAGTGCGACTCGCAGAATGACTGACATCGATAAGAGCGAACGTCAGTCTGAGCCAATCGGTGATGACTTCCTCCTACTTTTCCAGTCGCGGAGGTAGATGAGAGAATCTACTGCATATCCCGGGTATTGGTGCGTCTCTATACTTTGATAAAACGTTTTTGAACGGTGGAGGGTTGCCTGACCCACTATTTGCACTGGTAACGGATTTCCATAATATATCCACAGTGGCTAAAGACCGCATGCAGTGATTTTATGCTGGAATATCATTGCCGTTATTGCTCTCTTAAAACTCCTTTAATTTTAGATTGCCATCAATAACAACTTCTTAAAGGTGCACAAATATTGTCTATTCACTGAGCTAGGTTGGAACGAGGAGACTGTCAGAGAAGGACGTGGGAGCAGCGTTTTCAATGACTTGGATGGAGGGCAAGCGCACAGCGCTCTCATTCTCTGGATTAACTCGGCGTTGAAGCAGAGCGACGGGAAGTACTAGCAAGGTGCTGCGCTGCAAAGGTCTCTCTGCTAAGATTCGATCTGAGTCTCTCATCTCGGCTACTTGGTCGCTTTTAGTTCCAAACTGCGACCGTTCAGCTAAATAGTACAAGTCGTTTTTAATGAGGGGGAAAGCCGCCAGTCTTGCGAGGCACGTCGACGGGCGGCTGGAGAATGGAACAATCTTCAGCATTTCAATGGGCAACACAGACGCGCTTTTATCCTAACGGGGATCTGGCGAACTGCGTAGGAATTTGAACTGTCTCAGAGTTGGCATATTTGGATTTTTTACCGGAGCAAGGGAAACGAAGAGGAGGAAGAGAACGTATAGGAGTGGATTCTGAGGTCTAGAATACAAACGAATGGCATATCGCATGCACCCGGAGTGGGATATGGGCTACAGGCTTGGCAGAGTTATATGGAATGAAATCGAGCGCACCTTGCATCGAAATGATTTAATCGAAATCTAATGGGGCAAAGCAGAAGAGTAATATGGGAAAACATGAGATGTGAGAAGATTCGATTCCCCTGGTCCTCGGTTTTCTGAGCAGGGCTGGCGTTCATTCTTGAAGGTAAACTTTTGACGTTAAAGTGTTATATATTCCTATTTCATGCTGTGTGTTGTGGGGTTCGGTTGTATGCACGACCGACATGAAAAACATATATGTGAGACTGCAAAGCGCATCGCTGCCGACAGCCCGAACACAGAATGTTCCTTTAGAAAACTGGGTGGGAATAGTCTAACCTGCACCCCAGGTACGTTACAAGGTCGAAACATTTTCAAAATAGCTTTCAGTATAAATGTAGATCGATTATTCCTTGCACCATACAGAAAATGCATTGTTTATGTCTGGGGATTTTTCCTCATTCCAAAACTGTGAGAAACAGGATAACCCGTAATATTCAGTTTAATTCATTGGCATATATGTGCCGTTGTGCCTCTGTATTCTGTGGGTGATTTTTTTTGTGGTTAGCTTCTGATGCTGTCCAACGAGGTGGTGTTGGTCGGGGGGGGGGGGGGGGGGGGGGGGGGGCTAAAAATTCTCCTTGTGATGGTTGTATGAGTCTGTGCGCGCGCGGTTGTGTGTGTGTGTGTGTGTGTGTGTGTGTGTGTGTGTGTGTGTGTGTGTGTGTGTGTGTGTGTGTGCGTGTGTTTGTGTGCTGATGCTGCTGCTGGTGGTGGGTTAATTTAGACAACCCTTTGTTTCTTCACATTGTGAAGCTGGTTCGTCGAGTCTACAGTGATTTCTCTCATTATTTTCTTCAACCAAGTGCATTTGTGATAGGCGTAACCTGCAAAAAAGCGTGCTAGAAGTGTGCCTTCCGCCTTGGCATAGGTTCAAACGACCATAGAGAATTCAGGCGTCGTCCTGTCTTTACCTACTTTAAAACGGGACTGATAAAAAAATAAGTTGGTACCAGAAATCGTATCACCGCTATTGTATCACTTAGTGATTTGAAAATATTGTAGAATAGTTCTAGTAACCATCTTAATGGGCAATTAATGGACAGTTATGTTCCATGTTAGATATTCTCAAGAGGTTGCTGAATTTCTGTATGCATTAGAAGGGGTTGGGCAAGATGAAAGCAAAATGAATACTTTGTAGATACAATGACTTGCATAGACTACAGTATACATCGGCACAAAGTGCTGATACTTTTTTTCTAGAACAACATTTTGAGGCAATCATTTGTGAACTTTCTAAAATACACTAGTTCGGTATGCGTGAAGGTGTAACGCCTCTACCAATCCTAGCATGAAAGCACTACACCATCCGAAATAAAGGTGCTTTTGTAAGTGGATCAGACACCACCAGAAGTCAATAAAATGCAGGGCAACGATATAGATTGGGTCGTTTGTCAAGAGAGAAAAAAACTGGGTGAAGTGGGTTATTTAAAAAAAAATAAAAAAAATAATAATCTTTAAAATACACCCTTAACAGTGACGTGATATGTCACAGATCACACAAATACTAAAATTTCAACCGCCAGCAGGACGATGACTCCAAAGCTGTTGAAGGTTTGCTTCTTATAAGTTGTTTAGCGCTTTTATCCTTTAACGTTATCATTAATAATAGGCCAGTAATACATAGCGTGTAGGCTACATAGCTTGTTATATTACCGGGGGAAACTCAGCGGAGACATCCCATGCTTGTCGTTCTTCTACGGAACACTTGGCTAACTAAGCTGCAGGACCGCTTCCGCTGGCTGGTGGTGCTATAATTCAATTTATGCTTCGCGCTGCAGTTGAAAGGAGATGGGCAGTGTCTGTGGAGGGCACAAGGGCGGGGGTGGGAGCCGCAGTTTTTGGTACGGAGACAGGACAACACTATTAAGGCCGAGTTGAAGTGAGTGCAAACGATGACTGTCAATGGCGCATCAAATAGCTTTTATGAAAAAAAGATAGGATATAAACAAAGACGGCTGTCTGTCTTTACTTCTCTTAGACGTCTGTCGCTCTGAGAGCTTTCGACAGCTGGCCATTGGCGACAGAACGCAGGGTCCTTGAGACTTCTTTAATTACACTGGCTAAGCTTACCCCTATGACATTACAAGCTTGATTCAAGGTGTCCGAGAGGACACGCGCGAGATCACCCGCTGTTCGCGTGATTATGTCTTGAGCTGAGTCGGGCGCCCGAGCCAAAGGAAATGAAATTCATCTTTTCACATTACCACACCCTTTCTTGAGTGTTTGGCAAAACCATGAAGGTGTAAATAGTCTTTTCCCCTTTTTGCTAAGTCGAGGGCGGTTGCTGCATTACAGATTGCTTGGTGCTCTCTCTGAGATTCAATCAAACCCTGATAACAGAGAAAATGAGATGGCCTTCTGTGCCTATGAGAATAAACGAATTTGACCCAACTTTAGACACTCGGATGGCAGTACTCCTCACGCATGTTTTCTAATGCGCTTTGTTGGCACCATGTCACAGTTGTGACAGCTGTGCCTGTTGACAGATTTGGTTGACAAAATACTAATGCGCTCCGTCCCCGCTCATGACCACTTAAGGGGACAAGCGACACCGCCGCTGAGAGGGTGTAACTTAACGTTGCCTTGTTTACACATGGGGAATGTTAGCCGGGGTCAGCTTTCCTTGCACCCTGCATTAATATGTACATAGTGTTTTGTTGGTATCCAAATGCATGCATTATGCTGGACTATGGTTGTATTTAAGTTCATTCGCACTACTGGGAGTGTGAGGTTGCGCTCTTGAGCTGAAAACGGTGACATCCAATTAGCAATAAAGTTTTCTAAAGAGCATGCGAGACAGAAGCTCCAAGTCTAGTTGTCTTTTGTCCACTGTTGTACCGCTGTGAAATTCAGCGCCGCCGCGGACAGTATATTTCTGCCCGGAGACAGAGTCAGCACCATGGATAGCTCCTCGATTCACGCCTCATTCCCTCGGCTTCATGGGCTGGTCTTCTTATATAATGCCAGAGCCAGAATCGCTACCATCGCAGGCTTTCTTTTTAGGTTTTGGATCAGTGGTGAAGGAGCTCTGAAAATAAAGCCGCACCAGCGCCACACGGAACAGCTGCCGCATCAGAGAACACGAGGAGCATAGCGCTCCCTGAAGAAAAGAGAGACAGCTGAAGAGTGCGTAGAAACGAAACGGTGGGCGGCTGGTGGGGCGACTAGCTTATTTGTGTGTTTTCTTGTATGATGCTATGACAACCCCAGTATTATTTTCCATCAGCAATACTACAAATATTACTCTAGTAACACTAGTAAGTCTCCCATAAGTTTCCCTATTAGACACTGATATAACTAAGGGGATCCGGTATATCTATATGGTCTGCCTAATAAATCTTGAGATCATATAAACTACATATTTCATAAGTACTATACAGTGTAGTGATACATTTAAACAATCAGACTCATTGAGAACGCACCATGGCAGTGGGCACCATGTTTTCAGATATGATGTTGGTCTGATTGAGTCAACCAGCAAAATAAGTGAATCATGGCCATGGCTAACCATAGCAAAGTAAGCTTCCATGCCAGCTATGTGTGTTTTTTAAAATTATTATGTACTTTTCCTTTCTTTTCTGAGATCATACATGTTTTACAGCGGGTTATTTTATGGCCAGCAGCTATTAAACTGGGAATTTGTCTTATGCAACCCACGTCACATAATACTCACAGATATCAGTGTACCCATGATATACACAGGGAAAAGAAAATCCTGATTCTCAGCCAAGCCCCTTTTTGTATTGGATGGCTTTTTTTTTAACCTTTGTTTGTGGATTTGTTTTGCCAATGATGATCACCATGACGATCCCCTAGGCTCTCAACAGTCCACCTTAATAGTCCTGTTTGTAATAGGCAATGTGGGTCAAAATCAAGTAGGTCACACAAATGTACCAATTTATGATTTTCTACTTCGGTCAGTTGTATTCAACACTTGTTCTAAAAATAACGATCAATGAGTGGAGCTGGAGTAATATGTCCTTGTCACAAAATCAGATGCTCAGTGTTAAGCGACATGAACCACTGAGCAATACTTCATGAACTGAAATCGTTTCACATAGAGATCATATAGACCGAAGACAAAACATGCTGTAAAATGTTACAGATCCTTTGCTGCTTGGAAGAGGAGTTCTGTCAGCTCTGTGTTTGACTCATGGATTATCCGGGAGGGAGGATGGAACATGATTCCATTGCGTGAGGTTTTTGTATTTATTCATGTATTTTTCTCAGGCCAAACTGCTGTGTGTAAAACAGCCCTGACACCGCAACAGTCAGTGTGGTGGGCCATCACATCAGCAGGACAGGGCATGTGTGAAGAGAAATCATGACTCAGAGGAGTCTGTTCCCAGTGCCTTGCAACCCCCTATCCCTAAAAAAAGGGATACACACACACATATATATATCAAGCATTTCAATCAGAATTTTAAAACATCTTGTTTTTTTCCAAGCCATATAACACACACACAAAGTATACACACACACACACACACACACACACACACACACACACACACACACACACACACACACACACACACACACACACACACACACACACACACACACACACACACACACACACAAACACACACACCCACACCCACACCCACACCCACACACACACACACACACACACACTGACACACACACACACACACACACCCACACCCACCCACACCCACCCACACACACACACCCACACCCACACCCACACCCACACCCACACCCACACCCACACCCACACCCACACCCACACACCCACAGAGAGAGAGAGAGAGAGAGAGAGAGAGAGAGAGAGAGAGAGAGAGAGAGAAAGAGATGCTCTAATTGAGGTGAGGATTGAGGGTGTCAACATGTCACAGCCAGGCTTGTGTGTGAAAAAACACAAATCCTGAGGTTTTGTGGTATTGGAAGGGGGAGGGGTGTGTGTGTGTGAGTGAGTGACTTCAGGGGGTGTTCATCAGTGATAATGAGCTGCCACACAGGCAGACGGGCTTGCTTGGATCTCGCTACCCTGCTGGTGCAAAACTGGATAAAAGTGTCAGTTATTAGAGGAATCGTCTCCTCCATTCGGGGAGGACCACAGAGCTTGTACAGCAGTGTGCAGGGGATGGCACCCGTGACCCCATGCTCGGGCAAAATAGAGACGTCAGGAGTCTGTGTTGGCAAAGGTAGCTCTGAAGCCAAGGAGTATGTTTATTTGTTCTCCATCACAGACCCAATTCCCAGCAGGGTTTTGAAAGAGGAAAGGAGTGGTAAAGAAATGTGTAAATTGCTTTCTTTTC
This sequence comes from Sprattus sprattus, assembly GCF_963457725.1. Taxonomy (NCBI): domain Eukaryota; kingdom Metazoa; phylum Chordata; class Actinopteri; order Clupeiformes; family Clupeidae; genus Sprattus; species Sprattus sprattus. The sequence goes on from NC_137911.1 coordinate 10,515,052, forward strand.
ACAGCAGGGCCACTGGATCATACAGTGCATCCAAAGCTTATGCAGCTGGACTTTGAAACATTTATAGATCTGGAAGGCCCAAAGGTGCCCAGGTTGGAGCTATGAGGCAGGGAAGAAGGCTGATTTTGAATTGCACCTGTTTTTGTATTAGCAAAACACAGGAGAGCCAGAGACAGCTCGAAGCACTCAGCTGATGCATATGGATTCCATCAAACCATGCAAGCTTAAGGGCATCTTTGTTCATTTATTAATTGACCTCCTGAGGGAGATGGGCTTTGTTTGAGTATGTTGAGCTTGTGTGTTTTTTTTATTACAATATTTTACTAATGTATCGTTTTTTTTCCCTACGTTGTGAGCATGAATTAAATCTCATCTTACACGTGCCACTGCTTTGGTCATGCAGAGAATGATCACATAGGCCCTTTTTATATTCCCCAGTGCCTGGATAATTGAATCGTTCCATTTGATGCTCATCCATTCAGCGAGCCTGTGCTCCATGACAGAGTAAAGACATGCCTCCCATACCACCACATTTTTATTGCATGTAAACAATTAAGTGTTGCCCACCGCTGCGATGTGTGAATAGCCAGAGGCGCCAAAGCAGGGAGGAGAATCCTGGGGCAGGAGTCTACCAAGGCTATTACAGGAGAAGAATCAAGAGGAATTACTACCACAGTGTAAGGATGTTTCTTTCCAAAATGCATGTTGCATGGAATACTAAGCACCTCACATCACCGGCATCACATGCAGACCGGTGCGATCTTTTTTCCCCCTTTTTTGTCAAGGTGTGTTTCATTTGGTGATTTTGATTGGGGAGGCTTGCTGCACGTCTTGGTTTCCAACTGCTTATAGAAATGCAGGGAAGGGGTTCCTACTATGTTTCGCATCAGTGATTATTTTCCCATGATTTTCATAATGCACCTCTAATTAGGTATTAGTGATTCGACATCTCATTAATGATTTTGGTAATGAATGTCAGGAACATTAGCATTTTTTTTCCTCCGGCTTTGTGCAGTGTAATGTTATGTAGATGAGTTTGAGTAGGCCTTCATCTGACAGCCCTTCTGTCACACCTAACAGTGACTAGACCTGAGACCTGCAAGCGCTGCTTTAAATTGGGAGTGTAACAGAGACAAGGGGGGTATGCTTTACAAAATGTGACCACATTTGTATCGCTTAAAAAAGAAACCATACTGGATAGCCATAGTAGTGGTTGTGGGGCTCAGATTTAACTGATTAACATCGCTTTCAAAAGAGTGAGCTGGCCAAGAGAGGAGCAGAGAAACTGAAATCAATCCACACAGGGGATTAAGAGACATCAGCTCCATAGCAAGTAGTGTTTGGTAGAATCGTTTTGTTCTGGGTTGGTAATTCCCTTAGATTGCCAGGCTTTTCTGGCACAAATCAACACATTTTATATTTTATATAAAAAATAATAATAGTTTTCTAATTGCATCAGTTTGGGTCTACATGTAGAGTATGCAGTCTGAATGACATGGATTGAACAATAATGAGTATAACTCAAGCAACACTACAAGTTAAATTACTGTCAGTGTTTCATTTTTGTATGCAGCAGCCTTCGATGTACTTGAACTACTGAAATACAAGATCCTCTTGCCACCGCTGTGCTATACATGCAAGTCTTTAACTTCAAAGTGCACAACACAGTCGGAATGCTCTCTGCACGGAAGCCGCCGCTAAGCTGCTAAATGCTATTTTCCGAAGGCTGGAGCCACAGATGTGTGCCTTTATAAGGCAAGGCCTGGGTTGCACTGGAGCTCTGCGGGTGATTGGTTTTGAGGGGACAAGCCCTGGGGTTGCTTTCCAGTTCGTTTATGAGATTACTATGAACAGGTAGGGCCACACTCACAGCATGGCCTTAATCTCAGCCCTAGACACGGACACGGACACACACACACACACACACACACACACACGCACGCACCATGGCCAAAGGCACACTCATGCACATACACACAGTGGCACCCACATATGCACACACAGTCACATGCATGAATGCACACACACACATATGCCTTTTCACACACTCAGGCAAGATAGGATATGTGACAGTTTAAACAGAGCCCAGTACACTCGTGCGTAAGCTATTTAGCTGGCTTTGTCTGCAACAAAGCAGGCGGATTTACAGCTCCCCCTTTTGTGACTCCCCCGTCCTCTCTCATCCCACAGTTCTTATTGTTGTCTGTGGCACAATGCGTGGCAAGTAAAAGAGAACAGCCCATGTGTTTATGCATAAACACATCGAAGAATGACCTCCATGTCATGATTGTATCTAAGTGGCACATGTGTTGGGCTGTACTGTGCTCAGAGTCATAGCCACCAGGGTTAGAACAGCCTTTATGAAATGGTAATTACTGTAACAATGCACCTGTGTGTATTTGGGATTATATTGTTATGCCTTGAAAAGCGTCTGTGATGCACCTGTGAGAACAGCAGTGATGCTAAGCATACGAGACAAATGAGATTAGAAGATAAGGCTAAATATCAGAGATTAAGTGACTTTTGATCCAGCCAGCCATCCCAAACCGATTGGGTGACGGTTATAAGGCTAAACCCTGTTGGCTCTGACTGACACGGTAGGACAGTCTGGGGTGGGGGCCATATTGTCTGCCACAGTTCTCCTACTCCCCAGTGCCAAAAACTAAAGCAGAATCTCTCATTCATTTAATCTTTTCTCTCTTTAATAGTCTTGACCTCAGCTTCAGCGCCTGGATTGGATGAACTGAGGCCAACGCTGGCTTGGCTAGGCATATTATTTGTGCGGATATATGTTGTGTACAGTGCAGACTGAATACATAAAGTGTCTGACACTGTAGCTTAGTGTCTGATTATGTCTCAAACATGTCATTAGTGGGTCCTCGATGTGGCCCCAGGTTTTCTCATGTAATCTGAACAAAAGCGGATCCTCCAGAAGGTCGGGGTTGACCCTGTGATTTGCTCCAATGCAAAAAAAGAAAAAAAAAAGAAAGCTGGGGCCTGTGGCGCATGCTTTCTGCTCTTGTGTGGTTGAACGCTGCATTAGCGGGCTTTGTGTGCGTGCTGCTTCGCTGGCGTAGGAGGCTGCTAATCCTGAAATGTGAACAGCAGCAGCAGCGAGGAGAGAAAGCATCTGTGCAGCCGTGGTCCCAGCCTCAGGGCTCGGTCTGGTGGATTTGGACGCTTGGTCATCAGGCGCTTCACTGTTTACTGCATCCCTGAGGTCCTTCACTAGAGCAGCTCATTGGCCCTCACTAGCTCTTTGTAATGACACATGTTGGTAGGTTACTAGGTTTGGTCTGTATGCTGTAAGGATTGTGCTATAATGGTGGTTCTAAAATGGTGTACAGTTAGAGTGATATGAGGTTGCCATCATCTGTGCTGTGCGCAGGTATTTTGGTTGTTTGTCTCTTATGATTTAAAACATATTTGCTTTGCAGTAATGGATAAAATTGAAATGCATCAAGAGAGGATAATCAACAGCATGCTCATCTGTAAAATCAACAGTACATGTAATAATTTGTGTGGCACAGTATATGTGGAATCCTGTCTGTACAAAGACAAGACATCAAATTATTAGAGAAATTAACTATTTATATTGCCAAATAGCTCCAGAGAGCCAGTTTTTCCATGAGGATATGTGGAGCATTTGTTTTAAGGGTATAAGCACTAAGACCAGCCTTGCTTGCTGTAAAGACTCTTTCAGCCCCTCATGAGTGCACATGAAATGAGGTACCTCAGTGTTTGCTCTGTGAGATTATCTGGAGAAGAATCTTGAGCACTGAGATAGATGTTGCCCTTTACTTCTCCCTGGCCTGTTTGTTTACACTAATGAACCTGGTGCTTCGTCAATGCTGGCATCGAGGGCCAGTGCTTTCAGACTGCAGAATGAGGCCAAAACGGAGGGCTGAATGGCCATGCAGTCACATGCAATGGCTGGCTTTGTGCACTTGTAAAAAAGAGATGGCGGGGGAGAGGGATGGAGAGAGAGAGCTAGAGAGATTCAATTTCTTAAAGAGTGAGGGAGGTTAAATTGCACTGAAGTAGAGTGAAGAGGTTTAGAGAGAAAGGGGGAGAGAGAGAGAGAGAGAGAGAGAGAGAGAGAGAGAGAGAGAGAGAGAGATGTAGTGTGTGGGGAAGAACACCTGAACTCATATGGTTAGCATGTTGATGTGTCAATGTGGAGTAAATGTGTTGAGCCGAGTGAGAATGCAGCCACCTGGTCATTTTCACCTTGGGACACGCCTGTAAAGATGACCTTTTGCCTGCTACACACACACACACACACACACACACACACACACACACACACACACACACACTCATGCACACAGCCGTGACTAGGGGTGGCAGATGCTGCACCCCCACCTGCCACACACCCATCAAGCCCCCTTCCAGAGGGGAAAAGTATGAGCTGGAGAAGGGATCAAGGGGAGGGTGGAGGGCAGAGGGGTGGGGGTGGATTCAACACAAGGTAACAGAGAGCTCCCACAATTGTGGAAATAGTGACATGTGGAGAAAGAAAGACACGGGAGGGAGGGGTAGCCTTCTTCCTCCGAGACACTGGCTTAAATAAAGGGCTTAAATAAGACAGCAATCAGACGCAGAAGTGGTGACTGTGCGTCAGTCCCAGCTCTCAGCACGGCTCTGGATTGTGTGCAGATCCGTGGGTGGCCCTGCTGGCAAGAGCCAGTGTTTAAATATCAGGGTTATTGATCACTCTATCCTTCAGAGGAGGTTTATTTGTGCATGACCTGGTAATTACCCACAGTGACACTGGTTACGCACAGAGATCAAACCAATTAAAGAGGGAAGCAAGACATCTGACGTGGCATTTACACGGACCATGAAAACTCCCTCTGTAACAGAGAGACCAGAGAGTCTTCACTGACATTCTGCTAGTTTTATGAAATAAACTGCTAGTTTATGAAATATTCTATCTGCTAGTTTATGAAATATTCAGAGCTGAATATTCCAAAATTGAGTTATCTGTTATTTTATTAGCTACATACAATTTCATTACCTATACTAATCAGACAGTGCTGCTAGACACAAATGATTGTGATTAATGAAAATGCTCAGGCTTACGTAAAGGGCTGTAGTGAATACATAATTATGGCCATATAGTGTGCGATTGTGAAACAGGTTGATGCCAGATCTGCTCCTGAGTAGGTTGCCGTCTCCGTATGACCCCAAAAAACTGATTGGAGATCAGTCTGATCAGCCCGTCCATCTATCTCTTTCAGTGAAGATGATTGCAGTTCAGACGCCTCTTTTCTGTTTTTATACCACCATACAAAACACATAACAAAATAACAAATAACAAATAACAAAACAAAAACACATTTCTTGTTGTGTGAATATGGTATTATGGATTTCAAGAGAGAGGGGTTTGGGCACCTTGCCCTTTAAGGCCAGGCCAGGGAGCACAGGTCTTTATTTCTTTGATGATGAAAGAGGGGCATGGAAGAGGCAGTGTCAGAAAGGTAATGTACATACAGAAATGATTCTGGGAGGCTTGCCTTGCCTAGAGACCGAGCCGTAATGTGATTTTGTAGTCTGGCCACCATGTTTGGGCGTTTCATCTAGTAAAGATATTTCAAGGGTAGCTGACTGGAAATAGATGGCTGGCTGCCATTTTAGACAATCATCCATCATTCCATGCTAAACAATAGCCATTTATATTAAATTATGTCATCTTAACTAAATGTAAAGACAACCTTGAATACAAATGTTTTCAAATAACAAAATGTCTGATTTGAGTGAAATTACCATATAGTTGTCCCATATTTCTTCAGTGCTATACTGACTTTGAGTGGCTTTGTTGTTTTAAAGGTCTGTTTTTTCCAGCACAGCTGTGTTTACTTCGAACAGGCATCTTTAGGGGCAGCTCTTGACAGGACCATCTCTGGGTTGTTACATAGTTTATTTGTATTAGCATATCTTTGATGTAAGCCATCCCAGAGGCTGACGTGCTGGGTGCCATTTAATGCTTCTGCTAATGTATCGTTGGGCTGATGTCTCCCTTTGCCTCTCTCCCCTCCTCTCCTCCTCCTTCTCTCTCTCTCCCTCCTTTCTCTTTTTTCTCTTGCTCAATCCCTGCCTGTCTCTCTTTTGCTCTCTTTCTCTATCCCTCGCTTTCTTTCTGTAACTTTTTTTGAAGTTTGATACATCCTCCCCGTGCCTAATTACCTCCTGCTATGTTAACAAATAAATAAATCAAGAGTACCGGGAAACAGAAAGAAAAATCCTCTGTGTCAGGGCTTTGTGTCATTCCTGACAGCGGCTCTCGTCATTTTCCCTTGCGTCCCATCTCTCTCTCTCTCTCTCTTTCTCATTCTCTCTCCCTATCACTCCTCCCCTCCTTCTCCCTTTCCCACCCCCTCCAGGTGCTTTGGCCTGATTGTCATGGTGTGCAGTCATGAGAGCCATTAAACCATAATGACCTTTTAATGACCCCCTGCTTGCATTGGATAAGTGTGCGGCGCATTCATCTCAATTCACCTCCCCTTTGCTGTTGTGTTTGGCTGCCTTGATGACCAGTCATTTTGTCAGGCGTGTCTACGTGACCTTCAATGGTTGCTAATCTTTGGGAACCTGTGGATTATTGACTATGAGACGTGTTTTTCTCTCTCGCTGCTGTCCATCTAAAGCGCAGGAGAATTCATGGGATCTTAGGGACTGGCTTACAGCAAAAGGAGGAGGAGGAGAAGGAAGTGTTCAGTCACTCGAAAGGGAAGTGCTTGTGACACATTGCATGCTGGGACGTCAGTGTGGTTAGATGTGGCGTGCAGGGGGGGCTGGGGAAGACAGGGCTGTTGCGGAAAACTTCCGAAATGACAGAAAAACCTTTTAGCACATTTGAACTTGCTGGTTATATTCAGAACACGAAAATAATGGTCCATGATTTCATTTGGAGCCAACGTACAGTGCATGGATCTTCATCTTTCCCTCCCACTCTGACATCCACACACACACACATGCACACACACACACGCAATGGCATAAAGCACGTGATGGCCAGCCTGGAATGCAAAGCAACACACTCAATAACTAGCACAAAGGAGCAGCACCTGATGGCAAAAAAAACAAAAGACAAATATGTGTTTTCCTTACTGTCATTTCTCTTTTCACCAACCACAACTCCAGTAATTGTTCTGGGGGCTAATGGCTTGATCCTACTGCACCATCATCTCTTTCTCCATACAGGGGGATGATATTCCTTGTGGGCCCATTTGGTCCCAGTATTTACTGCCAGCGTGGTGCCTCGCATATGGTCAGCATGAACTAGAGTAATGCATGTTTTATGAGACTTACAAAGTGAGGATTGTATATTTCCCTGTAATCCCCCTTTGACAAATGTCACTGTCAGTGCCACGCTGTGGAGGGAATAGGTAAACTGTCATGAAATTTTATAGCATTTTATACATATTCAGGAGAATTGGTCACCAGCCATGGGAGGAGGGGATATGTGGCAGTTCATCACCTGTCTGGGAGCGGCCAGGAGGCGTTGGAGACGGACTCAGTATTAATCATCACCCTTCAGAGACGAGCCTCTTTGTGGTCCAATATATGACTCAGAGGAGAGAGATTAAATGTTTGGTGAGAACCTAACCGTTCGGGGCTTTGAATTAATGCTCCTTTCGACTGATCGCTACGACATACGAATTCTGGGGTTGCTTCCCTTTTCCTCTGCCCTCTCGATCAAAGCGGCTGTTGGCCGGATTGGGATGGGCTTCGCTAGGCTTCGCTTGGCTTCGCTTGGCTTCGCTTGGCTTCGCTCAGCTTGGCTAGCTCGACTGGCTAGACTGGCTTTGGTTTTTGAGCCTTAAATGGGTTCTACGGCCAAGCGTGCTGGAAGTTGTGTTTATAGGATTAGCACATGCAAGAGCACTGTAACTCTTCGCAACTCGTCCATCTGCCACCCGGCTGCGTGAGCTGAGCGATCATTATCTCCTGGCACACTCGAGTTTGTACAGTAACTACGAGAGAAGTCACTTTGCACTGTTGTCCAATCCATGCATCTCCACTGTGTATGAAATCGTTGTCATGTGATTGTGAACCAGGAATAAAGCCAATCATGTTCCCTGTCACCCTTAAGCTTGCGAGGATAGAGATAGCATGAGAAAAATCACTATTTCCTAGTATGTTTCTAGTAGTGGGATTAGGCCAAAGATTAAATTGTTTATCTTTTGACAGTGAATAAGTGAATGACTCAACATGTTCAAAGACCAGTGATGTGGCCTCAGCATCGTGTGACAAACTGCCACTTTGCTTTCATAGTTCTCATTGAGATGCTCATCCTCTCCATAGCCTCGCCCATGTTTTAGGGAATGGTTGTATAACTGGTTCCCTTGCTCAGGGCAAGAGATTGGCCGTGTTGCCGTGGAACGAATCTGGCCGAGTCCGACCCTGATCAGGGCCAGAGCGATGTCTAGTGTCATCGGCCATCTGGGTGGCATTGTGCTTCTTCGCGAGACAGGGCATCTGTATGCTTTGGCTGGCTGAAGATATAACAGACGTTGACGGAAGCAAAACAATCAGCTTGTCGGTTTGCCCCGCGGCCCTTATCTCTAATGGGCTCTTTGAGAAATGAATGGAGTAACCTCTCCTCCATGGCACAGTGCTGGCTCTGACCGCAGGAGCGACTAGCCTGTCCTCCAATGGTGGTATGGCACATGTGGGGGTTAGGGGGGATGGAGGGTTAGTGCGGGGCGAGTGGTGACCGGGGGATAAAGGGAGAGAGGGGCAGTTTGTTTACGAAATGAGTCCGAGACAAAAGGGCAGAAGGGGCACCAGAGCTCTAAGCAGGCATCGCTCCACCAACAAACACACACATACACACTACACACACACACACACATTCACATGCACGCTCATACAAACACACACACACACGCACACACACATGCAACCGCAGGCACACACAAACAGACTGTGATTTATCTGGGCTGAAAGAGCCTGTTCTCCAGGCCCTGCCTGCCTGTCTGCCACTGTACTCTAACCAATTTGGGGCAACTTAAGCAGTTTTTTTTGGTTCTGTTTTTTTTTTCTGTATGTGAGCCGAAGTTAATTATACAATGGCCTAGATTTTTTTTCTGTTCTTTCAGAATAATGGGATGTGCATCGCTTAATTCTTTTCAATCTGTTTTCACCGGCAGTAGATCAGAGGTTGCCATTCTCAGGCCTGGATCACACATGATGAAAAGCAGTTCCTGTACTCATGCACATCCCCTTTGTTTTCTATGGTGGGCCACAGAGGAAGACTAGGGAAGAGAAACAGAGAAGTGGGACGGTGGGAGGCACTAAGACAGTAACGCAGCTGTGCAGGAAATATGGTTAGGTACTGTAAATGGACGATTATGTGCAAGTTAGGTATAGAGCCACTGGCCAGAGCGGGCAAAGGAGAAGGAGGGAGAGAAAAGAGAGAGGGGGGGGGGGGGGGTAAAGTGGAGAGCACAGAGATAGTTTCCCTTGGAGGAGATCAAAAGAACATGATCCTTGCACTAAGGAACAGTGATCAGAGACACAGGTGCTCTTTGGAGCTCGACCTATCTACCCCACAGCACTGATGGACGATCAGGAGGCTGGAAGTGAATGGTGAAGGGTGGGGATGGGAATGGGGTGGGGGGGGGTCCAGATCTCGTTCTGGAGGGAGGATGGTACATAAGGAGAGTGTCAGACACAGCCCTGGGCCAAATTCATAGAAATCTAACCAAGTGGTACAAAGAATGATCAAACCCTTCAGAGAACACATAGGAGCTGGATGGCTGGAGGTGGAAAGATACTGAGGTGGTGGGGTTGAGGGGGGGGGGGGGGGGGTGAGGTGTAGTGGGGTGGGGTGTTCTTCATCTGTGTAGAAGTAGGTGGGAGAAGGAGAAGGAGGGGGAAGAGGTGGAGGGGGAGGGAGGAAGAGGGAGGTGGTGGAGGAGGAGAAGGGAGGGGTGTTGTGTGTAACGCTGCTTTGTGAATAACTCCCACATGGAATGGAAGACAGCGTTGCTGAAGGGCAGCAGTGCGCAGTCCTGCGTGGGTGCTGGATGCATGAAACAGGCACCACATCACTATATTAAAGTACTGAGTCGGGGGGAGAAATCATATACATAAAAGAATAAAACACTAATGTTCTTCTCTCCCCAGGCTGTCCATCACTTCCTATTAATATGCACACATCAATTGGCTGTGTGATGCAAATGAGATATTTCAGAATTGCAATATCATCTTATCCTCTTTCATTATTTATAAGAATTCAAAGTACTTTAATATTTCAGCTAATGTCTGCTTTGCCTACTAATGCCAGAGCAACCCTTAAAACTGCCACAAGGAGAAAGGAACCGAAACGTGGCACGAGGGTATCCTGAAAGAAACGAAAACAAGCGAAAAATGTGCCAGAAACAACAGCAAAGGCACCGTAACAAAACACATCGATTATGGATCCGATGTTTTCCTCCTGTAGGCGCAAGGCAAGCACAGCTTGAGGAAGGGTGCTATTCAGCCTGATTAGCCATTAGGTCCCGCATTAATCCCTAAATGTGAAATCAATACAGGGGAGTCAAATGAGATCTGCGCCTTTGCAAAGGTAGGTGGCAACCAGGCCCCTGCTGTTATGGATGTAGGGGAGGGACAGAGGTGCGCCAAAGAAGGACTGAGAGGGCATTTTTCTTTGAGAGGCAGGCATGGCTGCTCCCTCTGCAAGACACAGCACTTTTTAATATATGCTGATAAAGACAACAATAGCAACGACTATGACAAAGGTTTGCAGGGGCTTTGTTGCCGTAGTAATGATATATCTTTTTGCCAGTGCTGTCTTTGAAGGATCTTTTACACAAGCTATCTTAGCAACAGTGACTTGTGAACTTAAAATGGTTGCCTGTATTAGTAAATAATCCCTTTTTGTGGAATTGGTGTTGAAATCCCCAGACATCTTTTGATGCAGACCACAAAGGTAAACACAAACATATCCCAGTATTACCTGTATACGTATTCAGTACATATGGTGGGATACACATGTGATACTTCATCAGTGGTCTGTATTTCATATCTTTGAGCAGCTAACTAAGGCCAGTTTTGAAGCGATATTGTCTTAATTGTCACACTGAATATTAAATTCCCGATCCCATACTAAATACTGTTGTATATGCACCGTCCCTCAGACTGTGGTCAGTTTGATTGCATACAACACCTAAGTTATATAGAGTTGGCATAGTTAGCTAGCTACCATTTATATATGAGTGCTATGTTATCTGCAAACATCTTGGTCAGAGGACAAGCACGATGCTAGTTCTATTGTGCCTGAAAATATGTTCAGACTACATTTCTGAATTCCTATAGAACATAGTAGTGGTTGAGCAGCTTGCAACTTCATATTTTCAATTCTACACACAGTTCAAATGTCCATCTTGGACACAAGGCATCTCATCTGTAGTATTTGTTTGTGAAACAAGCTTATAAAACTGGACTGTTTGTCAGTGGCGGTATCAGGACGTTTGGACCTGCTGCCCTGGTTCCTGTGACTTGGACTTTGCCGTATGCATCTGAGATCTCCATTCTCAGGCTCCTCCATCTGTTGCACATGTTTTCCCCCCCTTCCTCTCTCTCTCTCTCCCTCTCTCTCTCTCTCCCTCTCTGTCTCTCTCATTTTTTCCCCTTTATCTGCCTCCCTGCCATTGCTATGCAGCTGGTGCTTGGCGGATAGTGGAGGCTGTGAATTTGTGTGGAAAAAGCTTTCTCTCTTCCTCCTTCAGTTTCTCTCCCTCTCTCTCTCTCTCTCTCTCTCCGCCCCTCCTATCTCTATCCCTTCTCTCTGTCTCTCTGCAAGCTCAAACAGACAGATGGCTTAGGCTCTGGCTCTGCTAGGGCACGTAGGGTTAAGCCTAAAAGTTATCCTGCGCTCCCGGCACAAAGCACATGACCACCCTCTCCACAAACGCACATCCCTGGGACAAGAGGATTTAAGGATAGAGGTCTGAAAAAAACATAAACAAACAAATGTATGATGGGAGGGATGTTTCCTCACCCTGCCCCTAATGACGAACTGCCCTTGATTTCTGTTGTTGTATTATATGTCAGTGGTTTAGTGTGTGTGTGTGTGTGTTTGTGTGTGTGTGTGTGTGTGTGTGTGTGTTTTTATGTGATCTTGTCTCACCAGCAACCGCAGATAACCCTCTTCATGCATCAGTTCTCCAAAACCAGGCTAGTGCGTTTGACACGCTGAATGTGTGTCTGAGTGTGTGTGCAGGTTTTTTGGTGTGCATGTGTGTGTGTGTGTGTCAGAGTGGGGCTATAGTCATAAGGATAAATACGATAAAAGGATAACTTGAAGGGGCGCATTCATGTGGAAGAGAAAGAGTGTGTATGTGTGTACAAATATAATTTCTTCAGCTCTCCCTACGATACCAAAAAAGGAAAAAAAAATAGACAACCATAAATTAATGGGCATTCTTAACTGCCTCCAAATTGCAAACAAGCTTCATTAAAAAAGTTTCCTCTCTTTTCTAAGTGCCTATTTGCTGTTGAATAATTGATTACCGAGTAAATGTGTCTTCTGCCCCACCCAAGCACAGTTCTCAGGCAGAATTATCCATCAGAGTACTCGCACGCCTGCACTCTTCAGGGTGAAAAGGGAATAGTGTGTTTGTTCAGATGTCTGTGTGTGTGTGTTGGTGTGGTCTCACAGGTTTTCTATGCTGTCTGATGCTGTATACATACACACTTACCCATGAATACACACACCGAAACAAACAACACACACACACACACACACACACACAGCATTTCTTGCATGCTTGCATGTGGGAAGTGTCACCCGATGCTCAGATGCTCAGCGAAGGTGAGGGGAAAAAGAAAGGGGCGGAGGGGGGGGGGGGGGGGGGGGGGGTTTGGTGGTATCGATCCCAAGTCACTCATGTTCACGTCTGATGGAGCTTGATGAATGTCAGAGGCCATAGAATGTCACTGAAATACTCTTTTTGTCCAGCTGCCGAAAAATATATGTTTTCTTTTGAAGCTGTTGTTGTTTGATGATATATGAAGGCTTTGAAGGCCCATCAATATTTGGTCCTAAATGTCTTTTTTGGGGGGTAATACGTCCCCTCTTTCAAGGTTTGTTGGTTGTGAAAAAATAGTGTGGTACATTTGTCAAAACTAAATGGTAACTAGATTCTATACTCTGCAGGACACTGGATTCCAGTACATCTGAAAACAACAATAAATGAAACAGCTCAGTGAAACTGCTCGTGAACAGAAGTGGCATTTTAGAGCTAGACAATCGCTGTCTGATGAAACACGATGCACATTCAGTTCTCCAAATATACCCACGGTGGCCAATCCACTTTTTTATCCTTCTAAATAGGAAGTCCAAAAATAGTCCCATCAAAGGCGTCCCAGTGGGGACAAATCCGAAAGCTCTATAATGGTTTTTGCTCAGATTATTTTCTCATAGCGGAATGCTACGCTGTTATGAGGAATGGTAAAAGTCAGACCTCAGATGTGTGTGTGTGTGTGTGTGTGTGTGTGTGTGTGTGTGTGTGTGTGTGTGTGTGTGTGTGTGTGTGTGTGTGTGTGTGTGTGTGTGTGTGTGTGTGTGTGGCTGTGTGTGTGTGTAAATGTGTGTGTGTGTGTGTGTGTGTGTGTGTGTATGTAAGGGTATGAGGTGTTCTAAAAAAATCTATTGTCTGGTTCCGCAAGATGTATTCACTAAACCCACCCATGAAGTTTCCTTCGGCCAAAAGAAACAAGTGAAACCCATGCATTAAGCAATTACCTCTGCTTGGCACACTGAGGCTAGGCTGCAGCTTTTGTCTCTTATATGAAAGCCAGCGAGCCGAGCGGAAGCTATTGATCTCCGTCCTTTCCCCACCGGTAAGTGCAGGGGATCAGCTCAGAGTCTGCTCCGTGTTACAGCAGCTCTGCCGCATATTTAGAGGATCAGACTCTACTGCTACTGGAGAGGAGCATACAGTCACAAAGACACACATTCACAACACACACACACACACTCATACAATGCCTTTATCACTCTCTTTCTCTCTCTCACTCTCTCTCTTTCTTTCTTTTTCTCTCTCCACATACACACACACACACACACACACACACACACACACACACAATTCACACAGTGCTCTCATACATTTTCTCTCTGCACACACACACACGCACATGCGCACACACACACACACACACACACACACACACACACACACACACACACACACACACACACACACATACAGTACGTTTTTTTCTCTCTCTCTTTCTCCCTCTCAGTCTTTCTTTCTTTCTCTCTCTCTCCACACTCACACAGACACACCATAGGAGCATGCACCAAACCCATAAATCTCCATTTCTCATCCAACAACAACACAGGGTTGCTTGTTCTATTTTTCCTCTTCTCAGTTTAAGTAGCTTCTGGAGACAATTATCAACATTTCCATAATGGGGAGAAGTATCTTATTTTAAGAGAATCACAGATTACTTAATCTTGCTGAATTTTCAGTCAAATTCTTACAGGACAATGAAAACAAGGTTAACCAGTGTTACACAGCATTGCGCAACCGCTTATAGTTTGGGAACAGAATTTCCATCATAAATTCATTTTCTGCATTTCCATTAAAGAGATTGGCCCAGATGTTCCCCACCGTGATGTTACAGTACATTACAGCACTGATTTGCAAACAAAAGGTGACTTAACATCATCGCAAAAGTAGATTGTGCAGACAGGATTTTCACCCTCAAATGCTGATCAGATGATCATTAATTCCTCTGAATGAAATGGACAGAAAGAGGAATCAGCGAATGGTTGCTAAATAACTAAATGGATCTAAGTGGTCGGGATGCAGCATCAGGGAAACAGGATCTGTGATGTCAGTCGCAGGCAGGTGTGGTGTTTGTGTGTTCCCAGCACTATGCCTGTTGTAATCCATCACAGACATGTGTTTTTGTCACTCCAAGGTTTTTGGTCCAGTCCAGTTCCTTCTATCTATCTATCTATCTATCTATCTATCTATCTATCTATCTATCTATCTATCTATCTATCTATCTATCTATCTATCTATCTATCTATCTATCTACGTATCTATCTATCTTTCTATCTATCTATCTATTCTCATTCTCTGTCTTTGAGCACTGTCACTCTCTCTTCATTCATTAAGATCTAGCATAGATAGACAGATAGCACCAACTCTGAATAGAGAGATAAGGAGAGAGATAGGGGGGGGTAGATGTTATATGCCATGCACAATGCCCCTGACTGTGGGGTTTTAAAGTCTCTGGCGTGTACTGATATCCCAGCAGGTGACAGTTGTAGCGAGTGACAGCATGAGCCTTGAGCTGGGGGATTTGATCCTGCCACCTCGGCGCCATCCCCATAGCCTTAGTCGCCTCTCGGCAGGGGCTCTTCACAGGAGCCTTCCCCCCTGCTGGGCTGCCAACGCGAAGCCCTGGGGGTCAACCCTCCGCTCCCTCTCTCCATCACTCATTCAGTCTCTCTCCCTCTCATTCCCCTCCTGCGCTACACCCTCCAGGAGTTCCGCCAACAAAATGGCCTCTGAGGCTAAGTGTCCAGTTCACCTCCAACTGGGCTCACCCATTGAAAATCCCTCTTTCTCTCTCACTCTCTCTCACTCGCTCTCTCTCTGTCTCTAATTCTCCTCGGGGCACTGACTGCTGGCTGGCCCTAGACTTGCTTATGATCAGTCAGAGATGGGTGCAGGCAGGGGATGTGTGAGTCTCCATCCCCCCAGAGAGGTGGAAGCAGGGCTAGGGGGCCGAGAACGGACCCCCTGTAGCCTTCAGATGGATTGGATTTTGGGTGAGGAGGCTAGAGAGATGAGGTGATATGGGGAAAGAGGAGAGGGTGATAAAATGCTGTCACTGGGATGTGACCATGTCAGTGTCAGAGGGAAACTGATGATGGATCTCCACTTTATGCCCATACATGAGAGAGAGAGAGAGAGAGGCTGAAGGCCACCTGCGAGTCATCTCATACTGTGCCCTGAAAACACAAAGAGCTGGGGCATTACACACACACACACACACACACACACACACACACACACACACACACACACACTCTCTCTCTCTCTCTCTCTCTCTCTCTCTCTCCCTCTCTCTGTATCTCCCTCTGTCTCTCTCTCAGACATAAAAAGAGCAAATAAACGACTTGTTTTTCAATAAAACTGAGCCCATTTTTACCTCTGTCATCCCTCTATCCGCAGATTGCTGTATGGACACAAGCAAATCTCAATTGTGTAGTTTCAGACTGTCGTTTGAAAAGAGAGGTGTTACTCTCACAACCAGGTGTCTAATACGACCAGTCCTTCAAAATGGAGGGCCATTTCTGTGTGTGTATGTCTGTGTGAGTGTATGTCTGTGTGTGTGTATTTATGCATGAGTGTATTTCTCTTTGTGGGTTATTCTGTGTGTGTGTATTTTTGTGTGTGTGTGAGTGCATTAGGTGCTTGCTGTCTTCAGAAAGAATAGACACACACACACTCACACATACACACACACACACACACACACACAGGCAGACACACTGACATGAAAATGACAGAATGAAGCACGTATACTCTAGGTGAACATTAAAAACACCACACACCTCCCCACCCCCCTGTGCAACATACATGAAGCTGTGTTCTGATTGATGTCTGAAGTAGGTAACACTGCACTGACACGGCACCAGAGACAGAGACGGCTCTGCTGGCTAGCCGAGGTGCTCCGTGCCCCCCCTGATTTCAGGCAGAGCACTTGGGAAATGAGATCCCAGGAGATGAGTTGCTCAGTGTGACTCGGCTCACCTTCGCCATTAATATTCATGCCGACGTGTGTGACAGAGAATTTATTTTCCTGTCCAATTAACTGACCTGAGAGCCAGCCCTGCCGACCACACACAGAAAGTACGTGTTTGTGTGTGCGTGCGTGTGTGTGTGTGTGTGGTGTGTGCGTCCGTGTGTGTGTGTGTGTGTGTGTGTGTGTGTGTGTGTGTGTGTGCGGATGTGTGTGAGGCACACACATGCACACACACATGAACACACCCAGTGTAATCCACACAGATGTGCACACACAGCCACACACTTACACATGCCCACACTGACAAATACACACAGACACAGACACAGACACACACATTCTCACAAACCCACACGGATGAGTACACACACAATCAGTTTCTGCATGGTCTAGTGCTACTTAAGCTGAACAGTGCCAGAGGTCCTGTTGGATTGTTGCCTTTCTCTAGCTTGCAGTGGAGCCTCTCAGAGCGACAGAGAGGTGTTGTACAGAGAGAGAGAGATGCAGAGGAGTGTAGGAGACGTGTGCTTACTGCTTGATGTTTTGCTCTCCTAACAACCGATATGCTTCACTGATGGTTGCCAGAGTAACATTAGCAAAATAGAGAGGATGGGGTTGGAGGGGTGGGGGAGTCTAGAGAGACAAAGACTGCAAAGGAGCAAGAAATGAAGAGATAGAGAAAATAAGAGGGAGAAAGGGAAGAGGGTTTGTTAACGAACAGGGTTGTTAAAGGAAAGGGCTTAGACAGAAAGGTGAGACGAGTTACACCTGCTTCAGGCATCGATACATGCTGTCAGTCTTTGCCTTGTCACTTCTCTCATGCTCTCTCCCCCACTGTTTCTCCCTCTCTCTCACACGCTCCCGCTTTCTGTTCTGTTCCTAACATCAGATGTCCCCAGATGCTGATTGATGTCAAAATCCAGCCTGAAAGACAGAGCAGTCGCCACTTAGAACTGAGGACCACTGCAATTGTATCCCTGTCATCAGCCCACTATCCCGTTCATACAGCCACTGGATAGCTGGACATAGACTGCATGCATATTTATACCATCTGAACAATTGCTTATTGCAGGCAGCAAAGATAAAGAGAAGGCAAATCATCATTGTGTCGTTTGTTGACTTACACATTGCTCAGTCATCATTTTCGTTTTCCTCTAAAACTGTAACTGAGAGGTTAGTGAGATTTCTGAAATATGCATATGCATGGTTGTATTTGTGACAGAGAATGTCTTTTTTTGTCCTTCTCAATTCACTGTAATATGTGGAAATATTGGCTTTAACCTTTACCTTAGATGGTTGACAAGTCAATGGATATGTGTGGGCAGCAAGTTACCTTTGGAAGGACCTTGGTAAATAAATGCTTTTAACATTCTCGCTCGGGCTAGTCAGAAAAAGCCACGTGATCAGCCAGTATCCTTGGAGACGCTCACTGTTTCCTGCACATCTGGGACTTATAAGAGAACCAAGTGGCAACACATGTGACAGAAGCTTGAAAAAGGGCCGGTGCTTGTAGTCTGAGGACGGTGTGAGAGCTGCAGACATGTGTCACTTTCAACACCCTCATGTGCCATTTTCATTAGAGAACATCATTATCATACTGCAGGGGCAATACGACATGGTGCTGGGGATTTGCATAATATACCATAAGTATTGTACAGAGGACATACAGAATCTCCAAAGGTTTGCATATGGAATACGTGCAGTGCTATATCCTGTTCTATCATAGCACACACACACACGCACACACACACACACACACACACACACACACACACACACACACACACACACACACACACACACACACACACACACACACACACACACACACACACACACATCCACAGACACACACACCCAAGTGCTGTTCTCTTTGACCTTGTAAGCAGCAGGCTGGTCATGTGATTCTGATACATCTAAGCCCTCCCCCTGTCTGTGTGTGTGAGAGTGTGTGTGTGTGTGATTCTGTAAGTGTGTGTGTCTGTGCAGAAATGTGTGTCTGTGTGTGTTTGTGTTCGTGTGTGTGTGTGTGTCAGCTTCTCTATCTACGTGTCTCCTGCGTTTTTGTGCGTGTATGTCAGTATCTATGGTTAACGATGTGTGTGTGTATGTGTGTTTTGACACACCTTAAACATTTATGATGATATTTGGAGGGGTGACGAGGCATCTCCTTTTAGAGCATCTGAAAAATTCACGGGTGCTCCTGTCATGTGTAGAAACTGATCTGCGTGAATTATGGAGGACCATTCATGTTGTGCGGCCCGTGCATAATTCATCGCTGCAACGTGTTCCTGTGCGTGTTGCCTCCCTCTGCTCGACTCCCAGCTCCACCAGCACCCCCACCCCACCCCCCGCAAAGCACGCAGGCATCCTCTCCCTCATCTCACTCATCCAGAGGTCAGCCAATGCCAGGTCATGGCCACTGATCTGGAGAGAGGAGACTAGATTGAATATTAAAGTATTATGACATGAGCCTGTTTTGGACCGAGACGATGGTTCTAGGAAGCGTGGCGAGTAGGGAGTGTATTATTATTTTTTTCACTAGATATTGTATTATGGAAGTCATCAGAATTATATGAATAGAATAGAAGAGATAATCACTACAGATGTATTCTGATATATGAAAGGTAGCAAGGAACTCTACAATTCAAATCCACAATTGTTTGGATTGGCGGGCAGGGGTCTGATACCCTGATCATAAAAGAGTATATGATACGATGTCATAAATATGGGACAAATCTTTTCAAATTTGTGTGGTTCAAAATGACAGCAACAATAGCCGTTGGGCTGGGTATGCATCTGTTTATGTATTTATTGAACCCTTGACCTCTAGGTGACCGGCTGAGATTGGTTTTCTCATGCGGAACAGCTACCTTTAGAGGAATGAGTTGTGACTGGGCTGAAATGAAGAGAGCGAGAGAGAGAGAGAGAGAGAGAGAGAGAGAGAGATAGAGAGAGAGAGAGGGAGGGGGAGAAGGAGGGAGAGCAAGAAAAAGACAGGCAGAGAGGAAAGCCCCTGAAGTGTATTTGGGCTAAGGGCCTTGCTCAAGGGCTCAGGAAACACAATTGTCTCATTTGTAGGGGCTGACATAGATTTGGACCTCCTGGGCACAAGCTTGAGTGCTAAAGCTGTCCGGCCAGTGGCCCACCCAACCCCAGCATGCCTGCTGCTGTCAGAGAACAGTCTGGTGTGGATCACCTGAGGTGTGTGTGTGTCTCTGTGTGTGTGTGTTTACAGTGAGCACTACATTTTTTTGGGGGGGGGCATCTTAAAACATTCATCATTTCAGGGCTTAGGCAAGGCCTTTAATAAACCAGCCATGAGAGAGTGAAGCTGACACAGCAGCCTGCATGAATTCAAACTCCAGTCTAACCTCGTTTACTTCTCCATCTAATGCAGTAATCTGGTGCCGTGGCTCTTTGGAATAGAGGGTTTCTATTAAGAACACTGAAGCTTATTCGGAGTCCGCCTAGCAACCAGAACTAGTATTCATACTGATGTGAAACAGAATCTTCTGAATTTCCTGAATAAGTATTTTACTGGATGTATTCAGTGTCTTTGGATAGATGTCAACAAAATGTATGATGCTAATTCCAACTTGTCAAAACTGATGCGTGCTGCTCAACACAAACTTAAACTCACAACATGTGTGTGTGTCCCAACAGTTGTCCCTTGCTTCATAAAATACAAAACTTCATATTGGATGAAGTCATATGTTCAGTCAGTCTATGCATCTCTTGTGGTGCACTTTTTCAGTTAATATGCATCTCTTAGTTCCCAGTGTAAAACCAAAGCATTATTGAAATATTATGGTAAGCATTTCCATTTGTCCTTGCTCAGAACGCCTGTGTGTATAAGTGTGTGTGAGTGTGTGTGTGTGTGTGTGTGTGTGTGTCTGTGCAGGAATGGATTGGGACGCTGCGGTGCAAGCAAGGGGAAATTTGACCCGGCTGTGCCACAGTGATGGACAGTGCTCTTTGGCTCCATGATTAGATGTAATTTCTGGCCGCATAAATTACTGTTGTGTGTCACTGTGAACTTTCGGCAATGCAATGACACCCTAATTGTGTCCCCTGCCACCTCAGTTAATTACCGCCTTGCTGAACATGCCCGTGTTCTTCCCCTAGAGAGGGGAAACAAGCCATTATAGTTTTTTTCAGTGCTGCAGGGTTTCCAAGGGAGGTAGCACCCCCAATCAGTTTTGGTTTGTGGTACCAAATAGAAATAGTCTCTTCTGTTGGAGTAAAGTAGACATTGAGCTGTATACACTTCATCAACCATGAAACTTGAATCTAATGCGATCATAGCTCCATTTGCCTTTTCAAAGACACCAGCTTCCCGAAATGCACTCCGTGCAATTTCCACATGTGGCAGGTCACTAATATGAGCAGGAAATGCAATTTCAAACCAATCTCATGAAAAAAAGGGGCTTGCACACATGAAGGGCAAAACCCACAATGAGGTGGTTCCTGCCCTTATTTTGGAAAAAAATGTACTCCATTCTTTTTTCACTTACCCTAAACTGACAACAGGCTGTTCAGGTCACCAGCCTGGTTTGATTGATTCTCTGCGACAGATGTGATATTGCCTTTGTCGCTAATCTGCCGATAAGAGGCAGCCGTCTCGACTATGTTATCTCACGTTCCAGGATAGGGCGAATGTGAGAGCAGACACAGTGGAGACCATTTTGACTGCTGCCTTTAGGAATGCTCTGCTCGGGGAGATCGAAAGGGATACTGACAGACAGTGCAGTGATAGTGTTTCTTCCAACACCAGCCTTGTCATTACTGGCATCATCCCGGACCTACAGCGCAGTGTGTGTGTGTGTGTGCACAGATCTCATGTTCAATGGAACAGCGAGGGGTCGGCGCGACTATGTGTGTTAAATCTGTTTCCGATTTGCTGATGTGAGCCGAGAACGGGACGCCTGTCACAGCAGGAATTTGACGCAGCCTCTTAAGGACGGCATTTAGTTTAGCATGATGCATATCTGGCGGGGCGGCTGTTGAGGCTCTCGCCAGCCCCTGCGCACAGGACATTGCGCTGCGAATCAGATAGGCCCCCATGAATCAGCCACTTAATGCCCCATCCCTGATCTTACATATGCAGACGGCAAAGCACTCTCCATTACAATCTCATATTTCTACCCTCTATTCGTTCCACCCAGCATCTTTCCCTCCCTCTTCCTCTCCATCTCTCTCTCTCTATCTCCCTCTTTCTTTCTCTCTCTCTTTGCACGATAAAAAGCTGTGAGTGCCTGCACTAGTGCGTATGCAGTCGCTCTGGATGAAAATCAATGGTAAGGAATTACAGTCTGGTAATGAACATGATCTTTCTGTCTGTGCGGAGAGCGAGAGGCAGCCGTGCTTTTATTGCTCGGTGGCAGAGTGACCTTCCTGGAGGCTCTGGACGTGGTTCTCTCTGTCTCTCTCTTTTTATGCTGTTATGGCACTATTAGCCATAACAGCCTTTTTCTGTCATTTGAACTTGACAGGAGGAAAGAGTCAAGATGTACCGGTGGTCCTTTTTCCCACATCAGTATGTAAAGCTGGAATGTTTGCTCTTTTTTGCTCATTTGGTCGGGTAGGACTGGAGGTGTCTGTGTGTGGGCCTGTGTGCATGTAGAGTACAAGTGACCTTTAAAAGAGACCAGGCTGCCCTTGTGCAAGGCAGCCAGATGACAGTTCAGACAGCCATAAGGCAACCCTCCCCTCCCCTTTCCCATCCCAGAGCCTAGTCTTATTTCATTTTCAGCCAAGTACACTATCCCTTTCATGTGCTGACTGAGTGGCAAGACCCTTATCTTGTCATTACATTACTTTCTCTAGCATAATTGCGACGGTGATATCCGCAGGTCGGCAGGGGCCACGTGCCACCGCCACCCACATTCACAGAGGAGCGTTATGAAACGAGTCCTCCTCTCCTCTCCTCTCCTCTTTCTTTCATTCTCGTTCCCCCATTCTCTCTCTCTCTCTCTCACTTCTCTCCGCTCCCCCGCATTCTTGTTTTTTTCAAATTCAGAGTGACTGACCCCAGCGTGAAGAGAGAAGCATTAGTCACATAATCTATGCTGAGCGAAGAGGGAGAGAGTGAAACAAAGGAAGAGAGAGAGAGAGAAGGAGGCAGAAATCGAGAGGATGAAGTTCTGTTTGTGTTCCAAACCGAAGACCTCTTCAATGAAAGCATCAATGAGCATGCATATGTGCAAGCAGAATGCACAATATTCGTCGTTGTGTCTGGCGATGTGCTAACATACTGAAATAATTGGTTTTGGTGCGAATGGCCACGGATATTTGTCCTGCTTTATCGGAGGGAAATATGCATATAGCCACACAGATTTTTATTTTACCATTACTGTCTACTTCGGTCAATGATGATGTGTGCTTACGAAAAGGAGATATTAATGCTAAATACTTATAAAATTATTATATATTATATTTTAATAAAATATTATAAAATGTTTAACATAAGCATCTGCTGCTTATCTGTTTGCTAAATGAGTGCACTCTAGATTGATTATGGGCTGTTTCGTAATTCCAACTGTGATTAATGATTTCTGTTTTTCCTTTTGTTTTGCAGGTGTTAAAACCTGACTTACAATGGAAAAACTGCTGGTCTGTCTGTTCGTCATTGGAATGGCAGTGAAGGCCCACACTTGTCCAAAGCGCTGTGTGTGTCAATGGTTATCGCCCAACCTTGCCACCCTCTGTGCCAAAAAAGGGCTCCTCTTCGTCCCACCAAACATCGACCGCAACACCGTGGAACTCCGCCTGGCCGACAACTTTGTCACCACCATCAAGCGGAAAGACTTTGCCAACATGACGCGGCTGGTGGACCTGACACTGTCGCGGAACACCATCAGCTACATTACGCCGCACGCGTTCGTCGACCTGGAAAACCTGCGCGCCCTGCACCTGAACAGCAACCGGCTGACACGCATCGCCAACGACACCTTCAGCGGCATGTCCAAGCTGCACCACCTCATTCTTAACAACAACCAGCTCATGCTCATCAGCCTGGGGGCGTTTAACGACCTCCTGGCGCTGGAGGAGCTGGATCTTTCCTACAACAACCTGGAGAGCATCCCCTGGGAGGCCATCCAGAGGATGATCAGCCTCCACACGCTCAGTCTAGACCACAACATGATCGAATACATTCCCGAGGGCACCTTCTCGCTGCTGCAGAAGCTCAACCGGCTGGACGTAACGTCCAACAAGCTCCAGAAGCTGCCGCCGGACCCACTGTTCCAACGAGCGCAGGTGCTGGCCACGTCAGGCATGAGCAGTCCGACGATGTTTGCTCTCAGCTTCGGCGGCAATCCGCTGCACTGCAACTGCGAGCTGCTGTGGCTGCGGCGGCTGAGCCGCGAGGACGACCTGGAGACGTGCGCGTCGCCCACTCACCTGTCCGGGCGGTACTTCTGGTCCATCCCTGAGGAAGAGTTCCTGTGCGAGCCGCCGCTCATTATTAGCCACTCGCCTGAGATGCGCGTGTTGGAGGGCCAGCAGGTGGCGCTGAGGTGCAAGGCCCGCGGCGACCCCGTGCCCGCCATCCACTGGATCTCCCCAGAGGGGAAGCTGGTGTCCAACACCTCGCGCACAGTGGTCTACGCCAATGGCACGCTGCACATCACCATCACCACCGTCAAGGACACAGGCTCCTTCACCTGCATCTCATCCAACCCGGCAGGTGAGGCGCATCAGACCGTTGAGCTGATGATCATCAAGCTGCCGCACATCACCAACAGCACCAACAACATCCAGGAGTCCGACCCCGGTTCCTCGGACATCTCCACCTCCACCAGGGCTGGGGCCAATGGCAGCAACCAGACGGCCGACGTCAAGACCAGCCCAGACAAGAGGGTGGTCATAGCGGAGGCCACATCCTCCACCGCACTGATCAAGTTCAATTTCCAGAGGAATATCCCTGGCATTCGTATGTTTCAGATCCAGTACAATGGCACATATGACGACTCTCTGGTTTACAGGTACGATGGAAATATCAGTTTGTAGGTTTTAAAATGACTTCAGTAGTTTTCAAAATCTAAATGGTTTTTAGATGCCACTGACTAAAAGGCTTTGAACCGCTACCACTGATGACTGTTGAGCTGAAGTTGTGTGAGATGGCATTTCATAAATCTGGCCATTCAGGCTCTAGTGGCACAGAGTGCCCATATAAGTGTTCTTTTAAAAGAAAGCCAATAGAAACAATTAGCTTACCTAACAAGCAGAACTCGTTGCGGTTGCCAAACAGTTTAAGAATGACCAAGGCCTTTGTCCGAATAATGACACGGTGCCAAGGGAGTTATACAACAACCGTACTATTGGAATTCACACAGGCACACATACAAACCCGCAGAAGAAACACACATACATTTAGGCACACATGCACCCCCTTACACACACACACATATTAATTGGCACACAAAGTATGTACAATACACAAAGTATGTAAAATAGACAAAGTATGAATTCATTTAATTTCCAGATAGAAAATTATTCTGATGGTTCATCTTCCAAAAGAAGAAAGAAACAGCAAAAGGCGGGTTTGAAGATGCACACATCCTCCCATCTCTGAGACACTATGGGGTTTGTTTTAGAAGGCATCGAAGCTCGAACTCCTCAATAACTCCAAGACACTAACACCAGTAGATTCTCTCGCCACTAACAATTAACAGTGACAGGAGCCAAATGGAAAAGAAAAAAAGTATACCGCCACTGAGTAACTTAATTAATTAATCCATCACTTTTTGTGTTTTATCTAATGAAGAGTTGGGGATCAATCTCTACTGCCTAGGTAGACAAAGGCGACACAAGGAAATCAATCCTTTCTTCCATGTCTCACACAAATTCTGGCTTTGAAGAGCTTTCTTTGAGAGTGATAGTTGTGTGGAGTTGATTTGCTCACCTGAGTTGGCAACTTCAACCCTCGGTTTATTCTGTTATTTGCAGTGGGAAATGCTTAAGTGTGAAATGTTTACATCCTTGAAAGTATTGACAAAGTGTTCACAGGTGCTTTACAAGCAGTAGAATGCAGTGATGGGCAAATCACATTATTATAGTCTAGTGCGTGGGTCCTCAAACCTTTTCCTAGGAGGGCCAGATCCCTCTGCCCGACTCTTTGGGAGGATCGCAGGCAAGGCAAGGCAAGGCAAGGCAAGGCAAGGCAAGGCAAGGCAAGGCAAGGCAAGGCAAGGCAAGGCAAGGCAAGGCAAGGCAAGGCAAGGCAAGGCAAGTTTATTCATTAAGCACATTTCATACACAGAGGCAATTCAATGTGCTTTACGTAAATAAAAGCAAAAGGGACGTCCAAAGAATTCATAACAACAAAGTGAAAAATATATAATTAAAACGATGAAAAAGAAAAGATAAAACATCATATCATTAAAAACAAAGTAAAAAGTCCATAAAGTAGTAATTCAAATAGTAATATAATTAAAAGATCATTACAAGTGAGGTGCAGTAAGGCATCATAGACACTTGAAAACCTGAATTTATACATTTTTACATTTGGGACGCATGTACAATCTTCTGATAGTTTCTTATATTTGTATGCAGCATCACAGTTCAATGCTGCTTTACCCTTTCCAGTTTATATGTATTAAACATACTGTATCACAGATGTGTTGAGGGCCTAAACCATTCAGTAATTTAAAGACTTAAAGCAGCTCTTTATAGTCTTTTCTGTAACTAACTGGAAGTCAGTGTAAATATTTTAGAACTGGAATAATGTGCTCTGTTCTCTGGGTCTTGGATAAAACACTTGCAGCAGTACTTTGAATGTGCTGCAGCTGTTTAATGGTCTTTTGGGGCAGACATATTGGGCTACAATTGTTTACCTTTCCATTCTACCGAGAAAGCTGAACCAATGATGGTAGAAACAGTCATTTTCTACAGTTTCCTTACAGTTATTAAGGTAAACAGACACAGGTCTATCTCTTTAGGGATTCTTTCCATGCTGTCAGGCACTTATAATAACATTATGAGCCTGTCAGCGGTGAAAACAAGCGGTTGCCTTTGACGTGGAGGCTTACCCCATAGGATTACTTTCTATAGAAAAGAATAAAAGGCAAAGGGAGTTGTTTCATGCAGTCTTAAAAAAGCCAAAAAACAGTCTTAAGGAGAATTTTCAAATAGGTTGAGCTCTTGCATGGTGACTGCACAGACGTGTGAAAATCAAAGGGTTCTACTGTGTGTCTTAAGATGAAAGTATGTGCGCCACCGGAAAAAAAAGGATATAAATATATATGCAAATATGCCTGCAAATGAGAGCCACAGAGAGCTTTTCCATTAAGGATGAGCAGAGAAGTTGCTGTATGTATTCCCACAGCTCATACACTGCACACGCTGAATGTAAAATGACTAAATGTAAAGAAGTTGAGATGTGATGAGAAAACGTAGAGGAAAAAAAGCAGAACATAGCTTGAGCACACGTGAAGAAAGTTTCATTTGCATATTAATTCATTTTCGCCTCTCCACCATTATCAACTTAGTGCATGCAGCGCAAATGGTTGCAATCCCTTACATTCCATGCTAAGTAGCCTATAGGGTCAGTTCGCCAACCACAGACCATGGTGTTAAATATGGAGAAAAACAACCACACACAAGCAGTTAGTCTAAGTGAGATAATGCAGACAGTGAACTTGTGATAGTGATTTCTCCATGTTGCCTTCTAAAGGTGCACAGTGACGTTATTATCTGTATATGTGTCTGCTCAACCAACATAATTATCTGTTTTTGAATCTGTATTCAGATAGAATGCCAGAATTGTACTTTATTTATATCGCCATCACGTAAAATCGGCCAATTTTGTATTGTCTAAACTAATAGGCCCATTCATTGGCAATGCGATTGTGGTGCTTTCAAAGCATGAAATTGCAGATATTGCCATATAATTAATTATGAAATATATTTCCACATTCTCATACTGTACTTTTCATCTCTCTCTTTATTCAGCTTTCCCCTTGCTTGACAGTAACACCATTACAAATTTAGCTTTGAAATGTTTTGTAGACCTGCTATTATTGATTGCCAGAGTAAGCATATTTTAACTTATTTATACAACTTTTTGAATGTTTCTTACAGATAATGGCAT
Source organism: Sprattus sprattus (assembly GCF_963457725.1). NCBI lineage: Eukaryota > Metazoa > Chordata > Actinopteri > Clupeiformes > Clupeidae > Sprattus > Sprattus sprattus. Next base: position 10,542,932 of record NC_137911.1, read on the forward strand.
AATGATCATTGATTTGTCTTACCAAAATGATATGCTGCCAGTTCACACAAGGCCTCAACTGCTGCCAACGTGTGTCTGCAAACACAATGGACTTTTTATCTTGTGTCCATCCACAACATTATTAATTGATTTGAAGAACCATAGTGGTTGATGCACAGACGTGTCTGTCATAGAGCTGACTTTGTTTTCCGGACCATAACGTGCATTTTCTGGAAGAAGAATTATCTGTTAACATTGCATTATTCATGTTTTCCAGAATAACATGTTTGTATTCGGGTGCATCCCTATTGCCTACTGGCAACAGTCACATCATTTTTATCAAAGACAAAGCAATTGCCTCTAGGCCATGAACAACAGCACCAAAGAAATCCCTTATTTTGGATTCATCCTTTATTGACCGTTTATGATTTTGTGAGTGGAGTTGTACCTCACAGTTAGATTAGTAGTCAGAGTGGGCAGGAGGCTGTGCTCCTGCCTGGGTGATGAGTCCCTGATACTCAACCACACTGTAAACAGAGACTTCAGCATAACGCCAGTTTTTACGGCTGCCTGTGCCTGACAGACACCACTCTCTCACTGAGCATATAGATAGGAGATTGGCCAAAATAGCAGTCAGCAAGTTCAGCAGCAAGGAGATTTATATAGATGGAGATAAAAATAAAACAAGGGAAGGTGAAGAAGATGATGAGGAAAAAAACATCACTCCCATTTGCCCAGTTTCACAAACAAGCCTGTCTGGTGGTGATGCTTAAGTCTGTTTCCCAGTAGGATTAGAAGTAATATGGCTGCTCTATCCCACATTAAACAAATAAATAAATAACCCAGCAAAAACCACAGCTGGGCCCTCTGTTTAATATCCCACTAAACACATTGGGCCATTTAATCTAAATGTGATATTGTGATGTTTAATCGAGAAATTTCCAAATGGATTCTCAACTAACAGGGCAAAGCGCCACCCTTCTGTTATGGGAATATTTACTAATAGGGTTTATGAAAGCATTAATACTTGCCAGTGCTCTTTAATCTCACTGCCGTTTTCTCACTGCGATCAGTGAAGCAAATGGGCAAACTAGAAAACACTCCCTTAACACACATTATCCGTATAGTACACAATACCACCATTTAAGCGTCCCTAAAAGTGTTTAAAAATATTTGATTACTGCTATAGATTGTCATTGGAGGATGTCAAGGCGAGGTGTGCATCTCTATGCAAAGATGATAAATAGCCAGATGAATACAATGTAAAACAAAGGCACATAGGCCCCTGCTCTCAGCTAGGAGTGGGGTTATGGAGTCTGTTTAGTTTGGGGGTTGAGTTGTGTTCTCTTTATGTTGTCATGGCATTATAACAGACAGATCAGAACTAATACACTTAGCTCCAGTGAACTGATCATCTGAGATTATAACCTGCAGTAATTTATGTTGGCACTGTCACCGTAACCAGATTATGTGTGTTTCCCAAACTTGGGAGATCATTGGCATTATCATGTTGCGTTCTCACAACAAGGCACAACACATCTGTGTGCTGAAACCCTGAACCATCTGTCACAGGCAAGCTACGTGATGTGCATTAGAGAGTGCTTATTGTCTTGAACGGTATGCTATGGGTATGAGGGCTTTGTATGTCAACAACTTACTTCCCTTCCAACACATTTTGTTTGTTTGGGTTATTTACAATGTTTCCTGCGAGACAAAATCACAGAGTTTGCCATCATATGTCAGAGCTGAAGTCTGGACTGGAACGACAATCGGTAATCGCGTCGAGAAAGCAGTCACTGGCTGTTTGATTTAATTCAGTCGCGTGAGTGTGCTTATGAATTAATGACAAACATGCAAACACTGTCAGCCATTTCGCTCAAGCCAGGGGAAAATGGAGCGGCACACGGGATGAATTGTTTTTGAACGCTTGTGCCTAAATAAGACTCTCATTCTTTCATGCATTTTCATGGCTTTGCTTATGGATGTGTGCATGGATGCCCTCACACATGCTTGCTTGCTTGCGCGCTTTTTTGCCTCCTTTATGCCCCTATTCTCTCTTCCCATCATGCTCATGCAGCCGTTGCTTGACTTGCCCATGATTGAGTGTGCTGCTTCGGTTTGCTTATCAGCGAACAACAGAGCATTACAGCTTTTACCAGTCATAGATGCAATCTCTTGAACACATCTCCTGAGGATGACGGGGGAGTACGGTGCAAAGTTTTAGAATTTTTTTTTTAATTACCGTACGATCACTTGTCCTATTAATTACAACAGAATGTTATTGTTCTGCTGGGAATCTACACCCTTTTGGGATTCAGGACATTTTGATTAGAGTATACATTTTGGCCCGAAGCCTGCCTGACACAGCATTTATGCTCTTCTCTTCTATTAACTTTTTTCCAATTAACATCCTTAATAACTCCCATTTATTCAATATCCTGTCATACTTCAACAAGAACAAAACACACGTAAAAAAAAAGGTTGCGTGGATAAAAATGCATTTCACTCTTCCTTGTTGTTTAGTCCTACACGTAAAAATGTTCAGTTGCGAAAATAGAGACAAGCTGTAAATAAGCCAGGTTGGTAAAAGCATTGTGACAATAATGTTTGCGTTTCACTAGCGTGGCTTAGTCAGATAAAAGCCTGGAAGTACACTAACAAGTGTAACTCTTTAGTGCTCTGAGAGCGAAATTAGACCCAGGCAGCCGCATTCACTTACCAGCCTGATAAAAGTGGGGACAGTTGTGTAGGACCGTACTGAGAGGGAATAAAAGCAGCCCACTTCTGCAAAGCACCGCCATCTTTTGAACAACACTGCAGTTGTTTTTTTAATTCAACAATTTTTTTTCTTACCCCTATCCTCCCCTCCCTTTCCTCTCTTTTTGGATGTATTAAGCACAGTGGGTTGGATGAAGGCAGAGTCAGGTGGAGTATGGGCAGCGTTGATAAGGGGAAAGCATTGTTCACGGTGATGGAACATCCCTTTGAGAGTTATACAGGCCCTGAGGACAACTTAAGGGAGCGGCATGTCCAGAGTGGATCTGCTGCAGCCCCGCTGTGCTAACCACTCACATGCAAAACTCCTGAAAATGTTCCCTTAGCAGGGAGAGAGGAGGCGGTGGAGATAAGTCGGTGACAGTCGGCAGATTCAAAAACTCTTTGTAGATTAAAAAAAAAAAATGATATGGTGTTGTATTAATAACATCGATGACATGGATTCAAAAGTCATAGTGGTGTTCGAATCTTTTGACATTTGACCTGTATTCGTGCAGTGTTTGGCTGTTCAAAAGTATCTCAAAAGTGTTTAACCTCACAACTACAACTTCAGTGGATAGTTAAAGCCTTTAAAGTTTCTCAGGATCCAAGGCACAGGAAGTCATGAATTATGTGTCTTGGCTGCCATCATGATGAGTCATCCCTTTGCACCAAGGCAATGCTGTTGTATGCCTAACCTTTAGCAAATGTCTCCCTGTCTAAACAATTGATATAAGTCAAAGTTATCTATAGAATCAGTGTAACATTTAGATAGTACTTATTCTGTCCAGATAAATCCATTTATTTTTTCAGAGGTGCTTTCCTGCTGAAAAATGGTGGTTTTGCTCAGCTTATACGTAGTGTACATAAAGGTTTCCACTGTTGACTGTCTCTCATTCAGCTGCTTATTTCTTATTGCGTCTCACAGGATGATCCCTCCCACGAGCAAAAACTTCCTGGTGAACAACCTGGCAGCAGGGACCCAGTACGACCTGTGCGTGTTGGCGATCTACGACGACGGCATCACCTCGCTGACGGCAACACGTGTGGTGGGCTGCGTCCAGTTCACCACTGAGTCCGAGTACCTGCGCTGCCACTTCATGCAGTCGCAGTTCCTGGGCGGCACCATGATCATCATCATCGGCGGCATCATTGTGGCTTCCGTGCTCGTCTTCATCATTATCCTCATGATCCGCTACAAGGTGTGCAACAGCAGCGACTCGGCCAAGGGCCGCATGGTCACCACCAACGTGCACTCGCAGACCAACGGCGCTCAGTCGCAGGGCTGCACCGTCACGCCGTCCGTCTCCAAGCAGGCCATGGGAGCCACGGGGGGAAAAGACGGCGGGGGGAGTGACGGAGGAGGAGACGGAGCAGGGGGCAGCCAGAAGGGCCCACCGCCGGATACTCTGACACACTCATCGGAGACCACGTCTCTAGCCGAGTTCTCCAGCACTACCTCCCAGTTCAGCCAGGGCTGGACCACCGCAGGCTCCTCTGGCACGCTCAAGAGCAAGCGCAAGGGCGCTGCACCAAAGCACACAGGCGCTCCCGGCCTGGCCTCCTCTGGCGCAGCCACCAATGGCGCTAAAAGCCCTGAGCCCCAGATCGAGGTGCTGCTCAACGCGGAGACGCAGAACACCAACCGCAACAACTCCACTGCCCTGCAGCAGCCCCCGATGGGACCCCTGGTGGCCGCCCCCGGCCCCTCACACCCACCTCCCCAGCTGCCCCCAGCGCGCTTCAAGGACACGCCCATCCTCCGCAGGGTCCATCAGAGGCCCTCCGGCTCCAAATACCTGACAATTCCGGTGGAGGGCACAAGGGCCAAGCGCAGATACTCTCTCAACGAGGACCTGTCCAAACACCACTGCTACATTGGCTCGACCAAGTTCAGCAGCGTGTGGTCGGCCAAGCGGAGCCTATCCATGAACGGGATGCTGCTGCAGCTGGAAAATCCGGATTTGGAAGGCGGGAGGGCCACTCACTCCAGCGCAGAGTGGATTCTTGAAAGCACTGTGTGAATGAAAAAGTGGGACCAATGACAGTGTGTAACTCATGTTTATGTATGTACGTATGTATGTACGTTGCTATGAAAATAAGTGTGTGTGTGTGTGTGTGTGTGTGTGTGTGTGTGTGTGTGTGTGTGTGTGTGTGTTTTTTATTTGTATTTCTCTCCTCTCCTCTCAAAGGATTTATTTGTCTATTTTCTGTCACTTTTTTATTTTCATGAAAAACAGTCGGATGAGTCCTGACTAATCAAATCCATTGTTCTGATTTCGATTTTTGTCTTCTATTGGGATCACCTCTCTGCAGGCACTGTTGCCACAGTTCAGTAGCCTCGGCACTTCTCACAGTCACCCCCATTTCAAAACCAGTGACCGGAGGAAAAAATAAATCCTTTCACGTTTTTTCTGTACCTAGACTTTCGCTACTTACCTTGGCAAGAGAGAAAAAAAGAGCATTGGTGCCTTCCTTTGCATAACAGTCGTCCTCTTGCCAAGCACCAACCAAGAAATGAGTTTCACAAATCAAGGAACAGATCAAGGAATTGTGGCGTCAAGAGGAACCAGAAAGATTTCACAAAAAGCCTTTCTACTCAAGGAAATAAACATTTCCTTCATACTATAATGACACACACACACTTACACACACACTTACACACACACACACACACTTACAAAATAAGAACGATTATCAAAGGACTTATCACAGGACCTGTTATTAAATTCATATTTTTTAAAGAAAAAAAAAAAGTATTCTTTTCAGTGACGTTGATACTGCCTTTGTTTAAAGGCTATGAAACCATGTACAGGATGACAACATCTGCTGTGTTGTTACGTTGTGTAAAATAAAAAAAAGAAAGAAAAAGAAAGAAGTACACAAAACTGGTGTCTCAGTGATGTCACACACACAATACTGTCTGACAAGGTCCTCCGATAAGAAAATCCACCAGTGTTTTTGATTGTTTTTAATGTATATAATCTGCGACAGCTGCAGGGTGATGTCATCTGGATGGCTTCCTCCTGTTCTTTGTTATATGGTACTCTGCACAATGTGAATGTGGTCTTATTTTACAGGAAGCCGTCAGAAGATGGAAGCATTTGAGCTCATTCCTCTGTTAATACCACACCACAGAGACACACTAGGCCAGCTGTGAGAGTTATCACAGAGTGATAGTGTGCAGGGGGCAAAGAGGACAGAGAGCCAGGCTATAACCTTTGCTTTTCGATCAGTGCTAAGCGCTAAGCCAGCTAGTGCATATGCAGGCAGTTGCGGGGGTTCAACAGGCTGGGGCAGATCACAGATTTATATAAAGCGAGAACAGATTGCATGCAAAATGCTCAGTGACTGTCTGTGTCAGTGAAAACACACTGCTTGTCCCTGTTGTCCATGGGGGATTGTGAAAAGCGATGGATTTGCAAACGGATTTTGACCCTCACAATATGACCAGTCCATAGAAGCCAAAGTTCTTACTCCTGACATTTGATCAATTCCACCTGCCAACCAACAACCAGGCCAGGTCATCTGATATTTCTGTCTACAAATCAATGACAGGTGACGATAAGATTGTCTCTAAATACATACAGAATGATTATACTTAGGGTTTTCGCTCTTACACTGGTATGAGAGTCATCATGGGACAAACAGCCTGATTGTCACAGTGTTTGACAGCCTTGATGACCTTCTTTAGGTCTCCTTAAGCCGTAAACACTTAATGGTAAGTAGCTTTAGGGAGGATCTTACCCTCTCCTCCTCCACATATGCTCCTTGTTAGGGTTAGGGGTGGGATGAAACACGTGTAACCCCTCCTTGCCCCACCCCCCACCACTGCCACCACCTGCGGTTGTCAACACACACACACACATAGACACACACACATGCACGCACACGCACTATAACACATGCACACATACACTGCTACTGAAACCCCTTCCCCGTCTCCATGGATGAGCAGGAAGACTCATTCCTCTAGGGCTGTGTGTGTGTGTGTGTGTGTGTGTGTGTGTGTGTGTGTGTGTGTGTGTGTGTGTGTGTGTGTGTGTGTGTGTGTGTGTGTGTGTGTGTGTGTGTGTGTGTAGGTGTGTGTGTGTGTGTGTGTGTGTGTGTATGATTGTGTGTCATAGCATCTGAACACGGTGGCTGACAGCCATGAGATTTTAACAAGCCAAACTTCTAATTATTTACCCCCTCTAGACAACCCCCTCCCCCCCCAGCACACACACACACACACACACACACACACACACACACACACACACACACACACACATACACATACAAACACTGTCTGTTTCATTCGCGCTCTCTCTCTCTCTCCATGCCTCTTCCCCCACTCCCCTCACCCAATCATCTTGTTGTCTTGTGGGGAAGCTTTCCTTAATGAGCATGTGCCAGCTTGTGGGGAGGAGGAGGAGGAGGAGGGAGGAGGAAAGGGTGGCAGGGAAGGAGCAGATGAAGCGGAGTGGGAATGCCAGAACGTCTCAGAGGAGAGCAAACAAGTGCATTGATTTCCAAGTGAAGCGAGTTAAATTTGTCCACACCCTCATTCATTGCACAATCCAGTAAAAGGATATTATTTTATCCCAATTATCAGAGACTCAGTCAAAGTGATGGAGAATTCAATGGTCAGGTTTTTTGTTCTTGCAATGATGCGCATCAAGGGAGAGAACGAGACTGTGCTTTCCTGCTAGAGGTTCACCTAGTCTCTATTCACTAACTGTCTCTACAGAGATCAGCTCTTTTTAACCCTAGGAAGGTAAGGGGGGGTGGATACCTGAATGCTAATTATTATCTTGGAGACATCAGGTCTAGGATACTTTATATTCATGGAGGACACTGACACAGGGGTGTCAGCATTCCCACAGTGATCAAGGACTAAAATCTATTCAGGAAATCAGCTTACAGGAAATTTGACCATGTGGTCAAATCCAGAATATACATGAGAGCTATCAACTTCGATGTTTCTTCAAATATACTTACAATTACCATTAAGGATGAGATATAATTATTGACTATGGAATATGTTAAATAAACTAACTCCTAATTCCTGATACTATCCCCAGACAGAGGCATGATAACAGCCAGGGAGATTCCATTAAGGTGAAAGAAACATGCATGACACATGTGGCTTGCATGTGCAGGTTAAAGTATTACTCCTGGAATGGAGAGACATCGAAGATCACAATGACCAAGAGAATTATGCTTTATGTGTCAGATTTAATGGCAACAGCGAAGGAAAAATCCCCAGCTCTTACAGACAGACAAATGTATAGGCCTATGTGAAAGTGTAAGTGCACTTCAACACATGTGAGAAGTGTGAGTTTTGGGGATTGTGGTTTGTGCTAGGACTGACATGCACTGTAGACGATGGAGTGAAATAACAACAGGCATTCATACAGCAGTCCATTCTATCTGACATGATCTTGTTCCTTCTAACAGCACAGTCTGTGTCTGATAGGCCAAACCTGCATTTGTCTTCTGACTGTCTAGCTCAAAAGCCTTTAAGTAATAACACTTTTTCTTGCCACTGTCGGTTTTTCATACAGGACTAGGCCACATAAAACAAACATTTCTAACAACATTTTGGGGGTTTCCATTCCAACAATGGCCAATGGTATAACACTAACACTATAGTATAGTGTTTTTTTGGTACGCATGTATTGTTTCTGTGTGTGTGTGTGTGTGTGTGTGTGTGTGTGTGTGTGTGTGCCATGTCTGTCCACAAATGCACATGTAAATATAGGATGTCTGGGTATGTGTGTTTGGCTTGAGATTTGTGACTTGTAATCTTCGGTGTGATCAACTCTGCTTTGTCACCGTGCCAGAAGACAGGATTGAGAAACATTGAGATTGAGACATCTTAACGGTTACAACATTATTAGAGATGATCTGATTATCCTTATACGGGGTGCACAGACTCACCTGTGCCTTGCTGCAAATGTTTAATGACACACTAGAAAATAGTTCGCTTTGATAAGGAAGTCTACAAATGACAACTAGCAGTTGCTCAGTGGTATGAAATAGTTCAGCCTTCAAGTGACTGGTTTTTATAGACTGAGCTGACCTTTGTCGGTACTACAGAACAGCACAGCAATTTAAATACATTAAAACTGCTAAAACTTGGCACAAGCTGACTGCATTTGCATGTAGGAGACGTGATCTGTAACATTCATGTGTGCCTGCCACACATAATGGTCCTTAATCTGCCATGTCTTTATTTGTCCCATTTGTAATCTACTAAATCATTAGAAAGGATTTGCGAGAATTACAAGACTATACCATGAATGGAAGCGAGGCTCTTAGCAAACGGTAAACTTAATCTGAATTCTACAATGCATTCATTCTCCTGACATACCGTAAACAAAGTATATATATATGTATATTTCCTTTTTTTTTTTGCTGTAGATAAATACATGTTGTAGGGATAAGGACACATTAAAGTAATGTTTGTGACAGACAGAAAGTCCCATGGCGGATAAAGCCGATAGATAGAATCTTTAAAAGCCCTTTATCTTAAGTTCAAAAACACTTTGGTAATTCACGGTTTATGTAAAACCAGATATTTATAGCAGAAGCTACAAAATGACCAACCTCTCATAATATTCACTGAAAATATGGAATGCTCCACTAATGGCAACAACTGTGCTACTGTGACAGCAGTCAGTCTCGGCACTTTGAGATTCATGGTCAAATATGTATTATTCAGTATGACCGTGCTGGAGAGCATGCACTCAAGACAGAAAAACAGGAGGCCACACCAGCCATATTTCTACTCTCGTGCCAAATCAAGGCGAGCTAATGTTAGCCAAGGCCAGCTAAGTTTCCATGGTCACTTCAGGCATTGATGGTGCCTTCTCCTTGGGGCTTACGGCCAGGGGCTTTTGGCGTGATGATTACTCTTGGGCCAAGCAGGCCGGATGTTGCCACTGCACGGAACAAAACAGAATAAATATTATTAGTATTAACTATTAACTGCAGTATTGTACCCTTCATGTGTTGTTTGTATAAATAATCATATACTCTATGAATACCTCTCAAACATATGCTATTTGTTAACCAGTGCAATAATTTGACTTTTTGTCACATTGTGGCACAAGCCTGTTTATACTGAAACACCCTACCTGAGAGTCAGTTCACCCAGGGTAACCAGGGTAACCAGACCAGTAAAATTTAAGACACCCCTCTGGATTCTTCAACAACAGCTTTTCTACTATGAAAGATGCTTCTTCTGAAAGCGTTTGGTTTGGCTTCAGCTCAGCCCCTGAGAAAATTAGCCTCAGTAATGAATTAGCTGGAGCACCTGAGCAGCCTAGATAGGTTTGAATTGTGTAAAGCTCAGGTAATGTGGTCTCACGGAAACAGCAGGGGGAAAAGTCAACCCCACACTACAGTTTAATTTCCTTTTTTTAAATGCATTATAAAGACCTGATGCTGTTTTGAAATAGTGGAAATGGAGTTCTGAGGCATGTCTTCATATGGTGTGAAAACACAGTCTGTAGCAGGTTAAACTAATTTGTTTGTGTACATTTATTACAACATTTTCATTATGTTATTAATGCCAGTCGTAAAACACTGATGTCTGTTTCATCACTATAAAAACCAAGCATTCATTCATTCATTCACTCATGTGTGCCAGCACGGACGAAAACGAACGTATGTGTTTTCACCATACACTATGCAGCAATGAGTAAATTGTGAAAAAATGCTTTTTCTTTGATTGCCCAATCATGAAGAAATAATTACAGTTTAAAAACGCAGTCTTTTCTTATTATCGAACACGGAAAAGATATGTCGTGTTTGTGTAGTTAGACTAGGGAAAACATCTGGCACATTTCCAGAGGATTTGGAGAGGCTAGTTTGAAACCCTCTCAGGCAGTCTGATGTATGGGAAGGGGACTGTGGCAAAGCACAAGCCATCTGCACTCAGCAATCCTTACAGAAACTAGGTACATAATATATGCGCTCACATGTTCACAGGATTTCACGTAATACATGGCAATATGCTCAAAATTACGACCTTCAGCACACTCTCATATACTCAGACTCTATCTTCTTTTCTCTCCCTCTAACACACACACACACACACACACGCACGCACGCACGCGCGTGCGCACACACACACACACACACACACACACACACACACACACACACACACACACAAAATCTCTCCCTCTCTCTCACGCACACACAAAGGCACACTCACTGTCATATAAGCCATTAAGGGTATTACAAATGTAGCAGTTGTAGGCACTATTCATTAACATACACCATGTGAAGGGGTTGCACACATTTCACACCTTTTGTCTTGAAATCCATGTGTCACTGCCACACGCAAGGATTAAAGGACATGCTGGGTGAGGCCGCAATTCATTTCAAAGTGATGGCTGCATTTGAAAATAAGCAATTAGCCATTCTCTCTTATGACCCATCTGTCTGCTGCTTTATCCTCTTAGCGAGAGAGTCGTGCGCCGAGGACCCCTTGCCCTGCTGGATCTTCCGGCCAGCAGATTAACTCTCATGACAACATGATGGGTGACCCCCGATCCTCCTGTACTAGAATGTGTGCAGCACTAGCATAGCCATGGGTGTGCCCGGGTTTGCCTGTGCCACCTAAATCTAAACCTGGCACACCCTGCCGAGCTGGAAGGGGGTCCTCGAGGACAGCCTATAACGTTAGTCCAACGCAACAACAATTCCGTGAGAGCCCCCTTGAAATCTATGATTTCAAGCAGGAGACTACAGTTACATGTCCAGAGAACCCTAAAGGGGTCCCCTTAACATTAGCTAGGAGGCTACATGGTGAAATGAAATAGATTTAATTAAAAGTGCAAATATGTCAAAAGAAAGCTCTCTGAGTCTGGAGAGGGTTAAGACTCATGTTAAGAATCATGTATTGATAGAGAGGATAGACAACGGCTGCCAAAAAAGAACCATCTAGGTTTGTGGCTGTGTAGTGGTTGCCGTCTTATGGTTGTGTGGTTACCCTTGCTACCCTTGCTATGTGATGTAGTTGCATGTCCAGCGCTGCAGATGTTCAGTGAGTAGACCATTGCAGTCGCCACAACTGAACTGGTACTGAACCCATGATCTTCTCAGATTAGCTGTAAAGCACAATCATAATACCAGTTAAGTACAGTTCATGTTTTAAGTAAAACCCCTAGGCAGATGGACAGATTCATTACAGAGGTGTATTCCTAGTACAATGACTATGAATGGTTAATATCGTTATGGAACGTAAAAACAACAACAATTATACATTAGGTAAACAGATCAAAAGTAACATCCAACTGAAACAGTCATAGGCTACGCAGTGACTGTTTAACTGCTCCTACCAATGCCTGAGGGCATTGTACTGTAATCCTAAATTACAAATGACTGGATCCCAATAGCCAAAGCTGGTGGATCCATAATTAAAAGCAAATGAAGAGGAGAAGAAATTACTGACAACTGCAGAACTCATTTTGCCCGTGTTAAGCAGATGCTAATTTGTCCACAGATGAGCGAATAATTCAACCTCGGTAAGGGGGCCTCGTTGTGAGTCAAAATGAGTCTAACTAACAGATGCCAGTTCCTTTCTCAGCGCTGAATTTCTACTGTAAACATACACATTAGTGGAGTCTAATTAACTCATTGAGGATTTCACAATAAACATACTTTTTGAGGAAGTTCCTGTGAATTCAATGCATGAAAGATTACTTAAATAATATATTGTAGTAGAGCTCTTATTTTAAAATGAACCCATTCAACAACTTGAAAAAAAAAAGTATGCCAGCCATGCTTTATGTCATTGTGAACCCACAGAGGTTGTTTAGAATAATCTGTTCAGATTGCTGAATATATTTCACAAATCATGCTGTTTGAAGTCAGGATGCTTCAGACACAGTTACAGGAGGCAGCCGTTCACAGATGTAACCCCGAAATTGAAGATTACATCTTTCAGTGCTATGAATAGGGTGACCCTATTTTAGTTTTCAAAAAGGATGGCAGCATGGGGCAGAGGGACAACGCAGTGGGTCGAAGGTTGGTGCTTGGAGTGGGGGTGGGGGGAGTTCAAGTTATTGGTTACAAATTTAAATATTTATATAGCATAAGCCATACTCTATGTCATGAAATATTCCACATCATGCTTGTCACTGGAGGTCATCAAAGAGCAGATGCTACTCTGCTATCATCTCCAATCACAGCTGCATCCTGGCACCATCACACGTCTGGTGACTACCCGCATCAGGGATTATTGTCAAACGTGATTGGTGTTGTCAATAATCCTAGCGTGTTCATCACCAAACAATTAGCATTTGAGCTAGTGTGTGTGTGTGTGTGTGTGTGTGTGTGTGTGTGTGTGTGTGTGTGTGTGTGTGTGTGTGTGTGTTTGTGTGTGTGTGTGTGTGGGGAGCTATTACCATTTGACACAGATGATAGAAGGGCATAAAAAGGACAAAGCTGAGCTGTATAATAAACTGGATTGCTCATATATATTGGGTCAAGGCCTGTGACCACTTGTGGTGATGGTCTTACCATCAGAGACTTTGGCTATCACTTTATATTCATGTGAAGACCACTATAACACAGTTACCAGGGTAAAAGAGTTATTCTTAAGATTCTTGTGCAGTTACCTTTATTTCATTCATATTTGCTGACAATTCTGACAATAAAGATTTCCAAAACAAGAAAAACATGAAAAAAGTACAGCAAATTAAACAACAATAAAACACAACTCTCTCCACCTGATGTTAAAGAAATAACAGCTATTACTAGGGTGGATCAAAGCATGTTACTAACCTGAATTTTTTTTCTCCCCATCTTACACACTACTGGCAGCAGAGAGAGAGAGAGAGAGAGAGAAATAAAGAAGAGAGAGGCAGAAAGAAAAAGAGAGAACAAACTGATAGGCAGTGGTACAAGTCATTAGTGCTTCCACTGTAAACCCCCCTCTCAGTCACTGTCACTGCTTAACACCACATGTTAGCAAAGCATAACACAAGCCGGCAATCTTGATTTCCCACTCGTTTTCTCCCGAAGCGAATTGTTGAGCTCCTCTGCCTGTCCGGCACTTCAAGATCATCAGCGGAGAGCAAGATAAGGAAGGGAAGAGATATGTTTATTGGGAACTCATATTGCTCTGGGACCTGAGCATTTCTATATATTTATACATATATATTTTAGGTGAGCCCCCATGATGGATTATGATCCATTTGTCAGGCCTGAATCGTTGGGAGACTGTTTGTGTCCAGCAGGGTGCGTTAGCGTAGCCTGTCAAATTTGAAGTATAGAACGGCAAACAACAAACACTCTAGGGTGACTGGGAGATGTTTTACAGGGAGACATGCGATGTGCCTTGCCTACCAAAGTATGTACGTGTCAAAGCCCAGGTGACAAATGGTACTTCTTTTCTTCGGAAATGTGTTTTTTCTCCTCTTTTCCCTCAGCTGGGCTGAGCTGGCCTGAAGAAATGCAAGCTCTGGGACAACCATAGAAGTTCAGTGCAGTCCCACGCAGAATACTAATGAGGGGCATTCAAGTCAGCAAAAACAAAAGCAGTTTACTTTACATAGTAATGAGCATATTTTCCCAGCCAAGTGAGGGACTATTTCACATGGGATATCACACTTTAGATTTATTTACATTTATATTTGTATCGAAAGTAATTTAGAGTGCAGTACAGATACATCTTCATCTGTCTGTTCTCCCTGAATGCTGAACCCATTATCTTGGTGTTGTTAGTACCTCGCTCTTCCATAAAGGTAGATCCAAAGGTCAAGTCCACGATTCTAATCCAAGACACTTTCTTTCTATCAAATTCAATGAATTGTTCCTTTCAATCGGCTAGATGTCCATTCTTTGTCTGTGCTCACACTGAGCCATACATTATTCCAGCCAATCCACTTGTTGCTTCAGGAGCATAGAAGGATGGGGTGTCATGTTTTTGCCCGTTGAGCTTAAACATCACTAGCTTTTTGTGAACTGTACCTTAAAGCAGCAGGAACACTATAGCAAGGTGTCAGTGAAATAAAGCTGTTTCTACCGCCAAATATTCTGATATACTGTATCTCCAGAGGCAGTGTCCTCCTGTGTCCGAAGGGTAACATTAAATCCAGCCTTGTTCCGAATCATGGGTGCAGTGCTTGTAAGTTCAGGCCCTAAGACACATTCTGCCCAGACATCCCTTCAGGTTATGACCTGGACAGGCCGAAACGTTTTTAAAGGCTGAGCCTGAGGCTGGATTCTCAGCTTGTTTTCGTGCCAACTCTTACCAACAGCAGGTGCTCAGAGACATTTAGGATGTTTCCCCGAGAGCCCCCATCATGTTCTTCTGCTTTATGGTTCATACCAACGCTAAGTTAGAAAAGATCTATTACCGATTCACATTCTCTACACCTAAGTGCTTCTTTTGAATTGTCTCTGCATTATGAGATGCACAATTGTCTCTAAAAAATTCAGTCAGAACTTATTTACCTTCTAATTAGACTCAGTTCTACATCCACACAAACGTATAGGCCAGCCATATACACTATACATATACCCTGTTTCCCATTGTATGCAATATACATTGTTTTATACACTGTATTTATTTTATATAAACTACTTAATTGATAAATGTTGTGTTTCCCAGCACCATCTTACATGGTTAATAGTATGACGCATATCTCAGCCCAAGGACGAACGGTGTGTTGAAAATCGAACCTGCCTTGTTTTGTGCCTGTGAGATCTGGCCCAGGGGCTGCTTCTCTCTAGACAACTCGCTCGGTGAATTGCTACTATTCTCACCAAGTACCAGATTACATTGTTAAATTCCAGCCTGAGGCAACATCCTCTGTTCATCGTCTTTTGTTTTTCCTTTTTACCCTCAACAGGTCTCCAGGTAAGCTACTCAAAGTCCCTAAATCCATCTGAGTCACAGCAGCTCATTTTCATTTCTAGATTTTTCTTTAAGTATGTTTTTTAGTGTACAAAGGATGTGTATATGCCACAACTGAGAAGTATTACGTCCTGCCTTGGTGGCCATCTGTAAACCATAGTCAATTCAACCTTGTCAATGATTTAAAGTTGCATAAAAGTGCAATATGATAGAAGTGAAGCCCAGTGATGAATATTAACAACAGTTCTGAACATTACTACAAGTTCCTGTGATCAAAACCTGAGGCAAAACAGAGCCCAAGTGTTTTGGATAGTTTTAATTTTGACATTGCATGTCTTTCTTGAGAGTAAGCACTTTAAAATGCATTAACGAAAACTGCAGGTGTGCATTATGCAAATGTCCTCTCCTTTAAGAGTTCAGAGCACTTTTTGGCCAACTCAGACAGTGTTCAAAGGAAAACCAAAAAGAGCCATTATACGAAATATAATGGACTTCTTCCACGTTTCAAAGGAAAAGAAAAAAAGGGACGGTAGAACTCTGGTGTTCCTGTCAAAGAGAATTTTTAAGGTATGTTTAGACATTTATGGGATAGACAGAACAAAAGCAAAACCCTCCCATCTAACCCCCGTGTTTTTCTTCCACAAATGAGCTGGTCAACTGTTGCCCTAGGATTACCTCCATGTTCAACCTTTATATCATGTCACATAGCTAAACTTGAATCAGGAAAGGTTGAAATGGTTGTAGCATGTTATTTTTAAGTATTTTGATTCACATATTTAAGTGTTATCATGATCGGGTAGCTCACTATGAAAGTTTTCTTTATTAAATAGTCTATATATGAAGTTGATTGCTTACTCTGCATAGTTCCATCACAGTAATGTGATAATTATGTGGTTTGCTAGCCTTGGTGATCAACAAGCAGACCTTCAATGATCAACACATGGCCCTTAAGGCGCTTCCACATAAATATAATATTAGTGTTTAGTACGTGGTCAACATATCTGCAGCATCTAGTTGTCCTAGTGTAATTACAGTAAAGTAGAATTAACCTAGAATTAACTTAAAAGTAGAATTTAATTGAGTAAGTCACTCATCACACAGGCCTCCGAATAAGGAAAGTATCTTTTATCAGTGTAGCGACTAGAAGATTACCTTCTGGGATGACCAGGTAAACGTGCATGGTTTAACATCCAATTTTGGGGTAAACTTTGCAGAAACGTTTCAGCGTGTCAGAGGTAAGAGATTAAAACACCTAACAAGTAAAGCACTTTTGGGTGCGAAACTTCAGGGACTCTGAAAAGCAGGGAGCAGAAAGCCACAAGGCCACATTTGTGTTTGGTGTTGATTATGACAATGTCCCCGGAGGTGCAGTATCTAAAATTAAATCAGTCATTCCTGCCAAAGAGATGAAACAACCTCTCCTTTCTCATTAAATGCAGCATCTTCGGTGATGAAAGGAGCAGGAGAGAGGCACCTGAAAGCTAATATTTGACTATTTTCATTCTGTCACTGAACAAAACTCCACGCTGAACTTTTTCCCGAAAAGAGGGGAAATTAAGAATCCGACAGATCGTTTAATCACTATCCATTTACTCAGACAGACAGTGTGACGTGAATCCTAACAACCGGCCTTCACCCCCGGCCACCACAGGAAAGCTTTTTATTCACCTCAGTATAATCTGGAGTTGAATTAAAAGTCAGTGAAACTGATATCTTTTAATGGGCTTTAGGTTTCTTATTTTTGGCCATGTAGGACAAAGTGACAAGGCTCCATATACAGAAACAAATGTAAGGATGTGAGTAAATAGGGATTCAAATAAGAATTCAAATGAGGAGAGCCTTGTTCTATATTACACCTCTGTTCATACACCTCTGTGCTCATGTTGTGATTAGATTAGAGGCATTCTAATGAGTGCAGATATTTGCTGATAACAGTAGCAACTACTCCCCCACACAAACTAGGTGGGAACGCATTTCGGAGCGAGCTTGTTCGAGTCAGAGAATGCTTGCGGGGGTGAGAACATCACAGGAAACAGGAAGATTAACCCAGGACACTTTGTTTGTTGCCAGGAACTCTTGTTTGTCGCCATTCCCAGTGTAGAGTTAAGAACTATGTTATTGATTTTTTTGCTAAGTTATCATTTCAACTGAGAGCTATTAGTTCTTTTTAAAACATAAATGTATTATCCTCAGAGATATTTAGACACCAATGGTAAATTTCCATGCGGCTAAATCTACTTAAATTAATGATACCAGGATTGTCCACAATTAATAATTTATAAACAAGAGCCCATTGTATATCTAAAATGCATAATTTGCACTGCAAGAGCATTACTGTTGTGAAAGGCAGAAAACAGATACAGCGGTATGCCAGCGGTATAGTGTTGTGCCTTTCACAGTAAAGCACCCTCACATGTGTTATTGCGTAAGGAATGTATGAATTGCAATAGTGTTGCATCAAGGTTGGTAGAGGTGACCTTCTATTTAACTTTAACTAAGATCTAACATGCATTTATGCATATAACGTTAAACAAGGACTTGATAATGCCCTGTCTACAGTTAGATCCATGTACTAAGCCTACGTGGTTAGCAAATGTTTGGCTGTTAACATGTTGAGTTTTGAAAATGTATACAAAATATAACTAAAAGTGAATAGAGATTAGATCTAAGTGAACATTCGCTTCCCGACTTCTTTGTTTGTGACACATCTGGCATTCTCTGACAGTGAGTGACGATAAAGCCAACTCCACTTTTTATTTGTTTGTTTGTAGGTCATGCCTTCAAAAAGGATATAGAAGGACAATCCAAGGTTGTACTGCTCCATGTTAGTCAAATCTGGTTTTGATCATAAGGTTTCTACTGAAATGCATCAATTATTTATTGAGCTATTCAAATTTAAAAAAGGCATTGACATAATAACAGTGTTTGTCAGATGTGAGGAGTACAAGAAAACACAGGTTGCAAGATAATATACAGGACACTGAAGCTGCTTGAAATATGTAGAATTCAACCAGCTGTCTGTATGTATAACACAGTAGATCATTCAGGAATTAAAGTTTGTGAGAACAATATATGTGTGTGTGTGTGTGTGTGTGTGTGTGTGTGTGTGTGCTTGTGTGTGTGTGTGTGTGTGTGAGAGAGAGACAGAGATAGGGAGAGTGACTATGACTGAGTGTATTTATTCACGGAAAGACAGAGCAAATTGAATATTTTTATCCCATGCTTTTGTTAAAGGAGAAGCTGCCAGCACGTGCTCAAGACTCCCAGAGCAATCACACCACCCGTGCTCCGCTAAGTGAAGCCTGCAGAGAGATAAGACTGAGAGGGGATCACACAGAAACCTCTTGCCCATTTCTTTTTCTCTGCAAGCCCAAGTCAAGTCTACCCGCGTGGAACAAGAGATTCACTGTTCTCTATCGATGAACATGCCCTCTATAATCCACATCTTCTCAAAACATCCAGGAGCTCGCTTTGATTAATGAAACATGGCCCCCTCTCCCCATCACAAGAAAAGTACATTAAAACACACACATTATTTACTAATAGAGTAGGCCATCTGTTTAATGAACTGGTCTTCAAATAAATTAATGTGGCATCCAATTAAATCAAAACATGGCTTTTTTGTTTGCTGTCACCTTTGCCATTTGCTAATTCATCTTTTGAAACCTCTTATGCAAATTTTAAGTGAACCTGATTGTGATATGCAAATGACTCCCTCTATCCGCAGTGCAGAAAAAGCCTTAGCACTGGTACATGACTTCACTAGGAGAGTGGAATGAGAGAGATTGAGCTCATTCAAAAAACCTGATGAGAAAGTAGAGCTCACATCAACTGTGTGACAGGATTACTGGAGCCAGGAGATATTTTATTAAGTTTTTTGAAATTTGAAGTTTTTTGAATTTTCTGAACAAAGTTATAATATGTTCTATATGTTACCTCTCTGTCTCTGTGTGGGTGAGTGTGTGGGTGTGTGTAAATGTGTCAGGCTTGATTAGCAGCTGTTTATGATGGTGCCCAGTGATTTCTCTCTTTCACACTCTATTTCTTCTCCCATTCTTTCTCTGTCTGTCTTTCTGTGCTCTGTGTGTCAGGAGAGCAGGAGATTCAGTTATGGACAGAGAGTGTGTACCAGTGAAATACAGGAGAGAGACACACACATACACACACACACACACACACACACACACACACACAGAGAGAGAGACACAGACGAAGAGACAGAGAGATAGAGGACGGGGAGAGAAAACACAGTCAGAAGTGATGAGAAAGAGAGAGAGAGAGAGAGAGAGAGAGAGAATAAATGTGGTAGACAGACAGAAAGACAGGCAGAGTGGAAGATGAAAGGAAGAAGGAAAAGCCAGATACCGGAAACAAGTGAGGCTGTATTTCTATGACCGAGCGCCCAGGAAGGAGTGCAAAGATAAGAGCCACTTGCACTTGAGCAAAAAATGAACTAAAAAATGATCCCCCGCTTGTGTGCGGGCTCAAACAAACACCCAGAGAGGGCAAACAAAGAACGCCCCGGGCAGGCCGACAGTTATCTGTTGCCCACACCAGCACCTGGCAGGGAGAAGATACCTCAGCGGGGGAAACTCTGGCAATGTGCAATCGCATGTTATTTCTCGTGGCACACCAAGCAGCGCATGGTGCACCAAAACCATTATTACAACCATTATATAAAGCCGTTCTTTTGAGAAAGCCTTTAGGACAATTGATCAGTATATCAATATAGTTCAATATAGGGTTAGCTCATTTAGAATGCTGTTTTAGCATCTCATGGAAAACCCGTGGCTGCCTGTGCCTGTGGACAATACTGGCATACACACCATGCCACCTGAGGCAGGTGCCAGTCGACTGCCATTGCCCTCATCTTGCTTGATAGCGACACCATTACCGGCACACCTATGCTTGTGTCCCCACTCTCAAGCGCAACAATAGGCGAGAAGCACCGCTGTGAGAGAAACAATGATAAGGCACAGAGCGTGCCACTGTAATTGATGGAACCTGCTGTGAGCCACCATCTAATGGAGAGCAAATAGGTCTTGGGCACACACACACACGTGTACACACAAACACACACACACACACACACACACACACACACACACACACACACACACACACACACACACACACACACACACACACACACACACATTTGCCAGAAAAGGGGCTTTGAAATGCTCTTGACATTTAAACACAATGAAGGGTTGCCCTTTGTGTCCATTGACAATGGCATTCTGAAGTTGGAGAACAAAAGTGAGAAGTATTTTTATTATTTCATTTGAATTTAATAGTCAGGATCTGGGATCATGTTATATCTGGATCAAATTGAGATGCCTACAGAGCTCAAGAGTGAGTGGACGTTAGTATTCATACATGTACTGTTGAAACAGCAGGAAATGGTGACCACTGCACTTCAATGCAGCTTCATAATGAATTAGATGGTAGTTACATGAATCAGCCCACAAAGCTCTCTGTCATCAGGAACTATTCTAGGAGGGATAGTAATGTTATAGCATCGAGGCTGCAGTGGATGCTGTAGGTCATTAATTGTAGTTCCACAAGACTTTGAATGCTTCAGAGGACATCAATACCTGCAGGACCTGGACATTGATTGCCAGATCTGTCAAAGACACAGTGGGAGAGAGCCTTGCTCATGTTTCAACAGCAAGTTTCTGTTTCAACGCTCCATCCGCTTTAGGATGCAAAAACACAGCAACGTGTTTATGGACTTAATCAATAATTCAAAGTGGGTCTAGTCTAAGTAATTAATTTTGCTTATGCAACATTAAGTCGCAACCTTTCCTGAGTGTAACAAAACAAACAGCTGAATAATATACATGGGTGGCAGGGAGCGTTCACCTGGAATCCCATAAACACAAGCGGCTGGTAAACAAAGGTAGTATTAATATAATTTGATGTCGGTAACTTACTCCTCTTACTCTTGGACAGGAAAGGGCCCCTAATTAATACTTCTGGGGCTCATTGATTATTCATTCCCAGAATAGCAGCTTGAACACAGCTTTAGACCATCCGCAAAAATCATTTGAAATGTTCGTAAACTCTTCTTTTGACAGGCATGCGCTCATTATCTAGATCATTATAACAGATGCTATTCCCAAGCCATGAGTTAAAGAGCCAGACTGCCAGTAACACCTACAGGCGGTCCACCGAAAGATTAATACACACACACACTAACGTCACCCATGCTGTGTGAGGGCCTTCATTGGGTCCAGTACAAAAGGACAGAAGCTTCTCGCAGCTACTGAAGCAATATTTATATATATTAGAGGACAACCTTCAGCAAATTACCTCTGAAAACAGGAAAAGCCCCTGGGTCATGAATGGTTGACATTCAAAGGAAATGACATGAAGTCATGCCTAAATGGTTGCTGTGCATTCTTTAAATGGTTGCCAAACAGGGTCTTTTTCTGAGCATAGTGATGCCCATGAAGACGTTTTGGTTGAAACATGGCTTGCTCTGGAATCTGCAAGCTCATTTTTTTCTTTCTTTTGTGAGTGCAAAAGAACATTCAAGGCTTGGTATCTATTCCGACTGTGATTATCTATTTTATCCGCCTTCAGCTTGTGCTTGCAGTCAAATCACAACTGTGATGTTACTTCTTGATAACACACTGCCTCTTGTGTATTGCTTCATTATAAAGCACTATAAAAAAGTTCCAGTTTTCAAAGATGATGGCGGGAGATGAGTTCAAAGCTGTGGTATGTTTCCTGTTAAATGTGTCTACTGCAATAAGTGGTAAAAGAGAATAGCACCATTATTAAAAATCAATTCAGTACAGAGAAATGACGTCTACATCTTGTAAATATCAATTGTGTGAATATTTAAAATGACTGGTAGCAAACCATATTATAAAAGCAATAAGGCTCTCGAGACCCAGCTAGTTACAGACCGCCAATCAGCCTAAAGCATCTGTAAATGGGCTTATGTTGGTCATACAGCAGAGCATTTATTTAGCTTAAGATATTTTCCTAAAGACAGCTTTCTCTAGTTTAGACCTCTATAACATTGCCAGGATTTGATCCACTGGCTCAGAAACTGAAAAAAATACCATGACAAGAAAGAGCATGCTTTATTGTAACAGATTTAAGCAACTTGGTTTGCAGAACAGATGATATTGTACACCGTCTGCATCTCAACATGATACTGACATTGCGGCTTGTAAGAAGCTGGGGATCAAGGTGATCAAACCAGCAGATGAAAGTTTAACTAGAGCACTGGAAGAAGTCCTGGATGGAGAGTTAGAGCCAAGCTGATTGGATCATTCAGGAAGTGGGTCCTGAGCTGTAGTTTCACCCATGGAGCTCTCTGCCTTGTGGGCTTTCAAATGATAACAAAAATAACACTGGAGAAAAGGGTACTATACACTGGAGAATCGGATGAAATCTTCGCCCAACGCCAGACGAAGAGCTATATTATGAGAAGAGTGGAAGACTACAAGGGCACCAGATAGAACAACTGCCTAAGGAGATAGCTGTCAGGAGACTGAAGAGATGTGACCCCTATCTTCTCTAAGACAGAGCTGAAGGCCTGTGTTAAACAGCTTTCAAAAACTGGCATGGCTATTGTACTCTCCAGTGCACTGAGTTATCATGTAAGACAGCCATTTGCAAGGCAGTGCGGATATTTTAAGATGCCTGATGTTACATTGCTGGTTATATGTATAAAAAAAACTTTCGTATAACTTTAACTCATTCTGTTTGACAGTGCTGAAAATGTCAACTATCTGATAGCAATGACTAATATGCAATATTTCCTGGCATTACAGTAATCCGAATTGTTGTTTGCATTACACTCGTGGTTGGCACCCAAACCTTACAGGGTGTGAATGATTAATGAAGGGTGTTTGTGAAACAGCGGTCATTATTCAAGATTTGTCACTTTCTCCAAAAGAAAATGTATTTCATGCCTCTCCCAACAATGGCTAGTTGGAACGGCTCCTCCGACTCTCAGTTCTCCCCCATTTGCAGCATTTATTACAGCAAGTACCTCCAGCAGTTAATGGGGAAGCTAACAGCCTGAGAGGGGCATGAGGTGGTTCACTGACCCTTAATTACAGTGGGGGGAAAAATCATTATTACCATAAATAATTTACTCATACTACGCATAAGAGGGAGGGGGAACAAGAGAGATGGAATATGAGAGTGAGGGAGAGAAGTGAGAAGGAGAAGAAAGCGAGAGTGAGAGGGAGAGAAAGAGAGACAGAGAGAGATAGCGAGAGAGAACATAAATAAAAAAGTGCCCAAGGTTGTTCATTGTGTTCAGCAGACTGACAGTGAATCTCCTGACTCGGCGCTGGACATAAACCAGGCAATAAAAATGGATGCTGTCCTGTCATCTTGCTGCCGCCGCCACACGGCCATTGAGGGGTTCATTCGCAGCTCGACTTCCTGCGCCCTCATTATCCCGACTCAGCTGGACTCTTCCACACTCGTTTAATTGGAGATTTAATTAAAAATAAGACTGAATGGGGGGTGCAGGACAAGCTCTAATGACCTCTGCATGTGTCACTACTCCTCCTCTAATATGGAGTAAGAATTCAATTAGGGATTGGAAAAAGGTCCCCAGTCTTTTTTCTCTCCTCCCCAGTGAGTCATTTTGTTACACTCACTCTTCATTCGCATATGTTTCTGGCCATATGTGCCAACTCATATTCACACACACACGCACCAAAAGACAGAGAGAGAGAGACGCCAGACACAAATACACCCCACATACACACACACACACAACCACACAGTAGGCTGGGTGTGTGTGAGGTGGGGCAGTAATGTGCACTCAACGTGAAAAGAGAAAAATGGCCTTAATCACGACCATTTGGCTTTGGCTCTTACGGCTCCTGCCTCTCACATTGCCTGTCCCTTGTCTGGCCAGTCGGTGGAAATTATCAGCAATTTGTCATCAGGCACTGATAGATCCGCACTGTATCCAGGAAACTGCAGCACAAGGATCCCAACGGCCCGCCTCCCCCCGCAGCTGAGAACCACTCAAGCTTCTGCCACTGGTCCTGGCCCTGTTGCTGCTACTGCCTGGCCGACGCAATCTGTCTTAAGGGTGAATGGGGACACAGCTGTAGGTACTGTGTGACAGGGACAGATTGGGGACCAGAGGCCGTCCCACACAGCAGACCTGTGTCTCCGTGTCACAAGTTGATGTTCTTCCCACGATCAGTCACAAATGTGGTGTTTTTTTTTTTGGGGGGGGGGGGGGTTGCGGCGTGCAAAAACACACACAAACCGCCATGTGGCTCAGGGCAAGTACGTGTCAGTCGATGCCACGGCGATTCCGGAGACAGGGGCCGTTTTGGGCGCCAACTGGACGATTTTCCTACAAAGCGGACGCCTGGAACAGATTCGACCCAGTTCAGAGCCAGATCTGCACCACAACCACCTCCTAAACGGACTGGGCTGGGTTGGGTTTCTTCTAGCCAACAAACACCACAGGTCTGCAGGCAGCACTGTGTACTGTTAGAGTGTGGTCACCTGCCATGGCCATTCCCTGCTGGTCGCAGCACTGTGCTCTCTAAATATAGAGGCCCCTGAGGGGTGACCTGCATGTGAACTGACCTAACGGAGACTGCGAGGTGGAAGACTGCACTCCCTATTTCCTCTCTCTGCTGCTCTAGCCAGGTCATGCTGAATTAATCGAACTGATGAAAATATCTGTAAGAATGAAAAATGGAAGCATACCCAAGTAATCAGGGAAAAAAAGCATGAATGAGTGAGTGAATACTATGTCTGACATCTCATAGTACATGGCGCTGTCACAAATAATCAAAACCTCTTCAATATATTGTATTCAGTAAAATCCAGTGCATAACGAAAATGTACAGGATGAGGAACCGATCCTTGTGGTGAAGGTTATGATGTAAATTGCTTGAGGAGTCGTGTGTGGCAGCTATGAGAAGCCACATAAATGATTCACATTTCTGGTTATCATGCTGGGAAAATGGGGGTTGCCAGAACAAGATTTCATTTGACATATAAAACGACGAATCATCTGCATATTCCAACTTCCCTTCACTTCTTCACCTTGCATGACAAATGAGATGCATGAGACCCCCTGTGGTAAGTCCATTAAAATAGACCAGTCTACCAACCATCTCAAGCCCCAGTACTTTATTCAACACCGCAACACCCAGTGAAATGGAAACGCTTTAAAAGACCCCACTGCCTTCTCCATCAAATTAAAAATGATACACACGCTCACCAACCAGAGCAGCAACGCTGTCGATCGCCCATTCGATGATTTATCCCACCGGGCTTTCCCCTGGTACACCATAAAGGCTGCCTATGATTGGATCTCTAAAGATCTCCTACCGATTTGCCTCAACCATGTTTTAAAAGGGGCAGATATATGAGTAGCTTCGTTGTTCGCGTATTATACTGGTTGAAGAAAAGTGTATGTGTGTGTGTGTGTGTTTGTATGTGTGAGTGTGTGCGTGTCTGTGTGTGTGGGGTGGGGGGGGTGGTCCTGTTACAGACAGGAATCGTGTTTGCTCTCCAACCGTCAGGCCAACACTCGATACAACAGACAGAAAAGGCAGGAGATAAATCAATGGCATCCATCATAAGGCCCTACAGCATGTTCGGGGGTTGGTGAGCAGCATCTCAGTTGCAGTCGATGGGATTGTTTCTTCTGGGTTGTGCTGCTGCATTGCAGGGAGAGAAAGACAGAGACAGAGAGGAAGAGAGAGTCTCGGAGGGAAGATGGGAGAAAGGAGAGACAGAGAGGAAGAGAGTCGGAGGGAAGATGGGACATAGGGAGACAGAGAGAAAGGGACAGACAGACAGGAAGAGAGTCTCGGAGGGAAGATGGGAGAAAGGGAGAGACAGAGAGAAAGAGAGAGTCTCGGAGGGAAGATGGGAGAAAGGGAGAGACAGAGAGAAAGAGAGAGTCTCGGAGGGAAGATGGGAGAAAGGGAGAGACAGAGAGAAAGAGAGAGTCTCGGAGGGAAGATGGGAGAAAGGGAGAGACAGACAGGAAGAGAGAGTCTTGGAGGGAAGATTGGAGAAAGGGAGAGACAGAGAGAAAGAGAGAGTCTCGGAGGGAAGATGGGAGAAAGGGAGAGACAGAGAGAAAGGGACAGACAGACAGGAAGAGAGAGTCTTGGAGGGAAGATGGGAGAAAGGGAGAGACAGAGAGAAAGAGAGAGTCTCGGACGGAAGATGGGAGAAAGGGAGAGACAGAGAGAAAGGGACAGACAGACAGGAAGAGAGAGTCTCGGAGGGAAGATGGGAGAAAGGGAGAGACAGAGAGAAAGAGAGAGTCTCGGAGGGAAGATGGGAGAAAGGGAGAGACAGAGAGAAAGGGACAGACAGACAGGAAGAGAGAGTCTCGGAGGGAAGATGGGAGAAAGGGAGAGACAGAGAGAAAGAGAGAGTCTCGGAGGGAAGATGGGAGAAAGGGAGAGACAGAGAGAAAGGGACAGACAGACAGGAAGAGAGAGTCTCGGAGGGAAGATGGGAGAAAGGGAGAGACAGAGAGAAAGGGACAGACAGACAGGAAGAGAGAGTCTTGGAGGGAAGGTTGGAGAAAGGGAGAGACAGAGAGAAAGGGAGAGACAGAGAGAAAGAGAGAATCTGGGAGGGAAGATGGGGGAAAGGGAGCATAGAGACGGAGGCAGGGCAAATGGAGGAGGGTGAGACGAGAAGAGAAAACCAAGTGGCTTTCTTCCATTCAGTAATTATCAGCAGCTGTCTATGGAAAATCCGAATGTGTGTGTGTGTGTGTGTGTGTTCTGGCAAATGTGTGTGTGTGTTTGTGTGATGGTGACTGTGTGTGTGTGTGTGTGTGTGTGTGTGTGTGTGTGTGTGTGTGTGTGTGTGTGTCTGTGTGTGTGTGTGTGTGTCTGTGTGTGTGTGTGTGTCTGTGTGTGTCTCTGTGTGTGTGTGTGTGTGTGTGTGTGTTTCATTGTGTGTTTGGGCAAGTGTTGCATGTGGCAGTGAGGAATAAAAAGAAGTAGGCTAACAAAGTGTGTTTTTCTGTCCCTCCCTGGTGCACCTCCTGTCTTGGAGAGATCGATCGATCAGGCAGCAAAGGGAAAAGGTCGCTCAACTGGAGTGAGTGAGAGTGCATTCATTACATAAGGGACACTGATTGCCAGAAATCCTCCATAAGACACCTGCTCTACTACCAAGAAAACAATTTGTGTATTGATCACAGCCGGAGAAGATCATTTTTGTCTGCGGGGGGATTGATGAGCCTCAATCTTGTTGACTTTGGTGTCTGTCATGCTAAATTAAGTCAATCGATGAATCAATATTTGGGAATCCTATTGGAAATACTGATAAATATGCCCTATATGTGAAATTAATTACTGCACATTGCTTGCAATTTCTCACTCTGGGGCAGTTGTACAAACACATCAACGCCTGTGTAAGGTGTCATATAGTCGCAACGTGCTCTTAAAAACATGGCACGGCGTGTACAAACAGGATGGACATGGATAAAACCACAGCCTGCTGCATTGGCAAGTTGTGCTTATCTGACTTCTGCATATGCGTTTGTTGGAGGATCATTGGAAAAGTGGGAGTTTTGGGCTAAATTATGGGAAGAGAGGAACAAGGAGTGACTGATTACGTATTCTGTTGTATGTGTGAAAGCTGCAGGGGACAGCGTACATCTGTTTTGTGGTCATCATTTTCCACCTTTCAAAAGCCAGAGTAATAAACAAACGCGAGTTAGATGTGTGATTGGTAGAAACTTCCAGAAACCATAGAATCAGTATTCTGAGCACCAGTGTTGCTCATTTGTATTTTGTGTAAAGTAACCTTTTCTTTAAATGCCTTAAGTTGGCCTTTTTATGCATTTTGTTTGCTTTTTTATGCCATTATAGTTCTTATGCATTTGGTCTCTTCAAAAATCCACTTGTATCTTTACTTATGTATCTTTACTTATACTACCAGGTGGGGAAGGACTGACGGCCAAACAGGACACGCATCCCCCCCCACCCCCCCACCCCCAGATTGGGAATCGGACATTCTGGAATGAAAAATAGTCATGCAATGCTGATGCATTGAAAAGATGGTTATATTGAGTCCGCCAGTAATCTTCCGACTCAATGCTGTAAGGAAGATAGCTTTTCAGTTCTCAATCCCACAGGAGACTGTTGATCGCTGAGTAGAGGCCTGCGGAGAAGAAAGGATGTCACATATGCAGGCTACTTCTCTTCTTGGTATAGTATTTACAGCGTCCAATCCATATCTTGTCTGAAATTCCAAACACCTGGTTGTCAGCCAGATGTTTTGTTGCCTCTGCCTGTAGGCATGTAAGCACACAGCTCTGCAATGGCATGTTACATATAAAAGCTCCATTTTAGGTGTGAGCTCTTTAAGGGGTGTTATCTATTCATAGACCACCGTGCATTTATGAATTCAAATGCATCACATTAAATTGTCAAAAAAGAGCATACATTTATATACATACATACATACATACATACATACCGTATTTTCCGGACTATAAGGCGCACTTAAGCCTTTAATTTTCTCAAAAAACGACAGTGCACCTTATAATCCGGAGCGCCTTGTATATATGGATTCATTCTGGTTGTTCTTACTTACCTCGGAGCGATTTTTTGTGGTACACGCCGCTCTGTCAAAATGTTTTAGTACGACTTTGGTAAACTACAGAGCCGCACCACTTGCAGCATTACTGCTACCGTACTTTACATAAACACTCGAACAGTACATCGCTTCAGACCACTGTTGCTCTCTTAGCTGGTGTTGGAAGTGCCTACTACAGCAAGCTTGAAATGACAACTAGAGTAATTTGCTAGGGAGTAATGCTGGGAGCGTTGCTCTCTATCCATTAAATAGGGAATGTATTTCATGTATGTGTAGAACCTATTCAGAATGGCTGACCTTACATAAAGCGGCAGTGAAGGAGCCAAGAGACTGGAGGCAAACTAGCATGCTAACGTTATACTTATTAGCAGCGAGGGTAGCTAGCTACTATGTGTTTCAATGGATTTTTGGTCTAAGCGTTAGCAGAGCTTCAGTTAAGACCTACAATACTTTGCAACATTTGATCCATTAAGTAGGGAACGATTTCACGTATGTGTAGAACCTACTTAGAATGGCTGACCTTACATAAAGCGGCAGTGAAGGAGCCAAGAGACTGGAGGCAAACTAGCATGCTAACGTTATACTTATTAGCAGCGAGGGTAGCTAGCTACTATGTGTTTCAATGGATTTTTGGTCTAAGCGTTAGCAGAGCTTCAGTTAAGACCTACAATACTTTGCAACATTTGATCCATTAAGTAGGGAACGATTTCACGTATGTGTAGAACCTACTTAGAATGGCTGACCTTACATAAAGCGGCAGTGAAGGAGCCAAGAGACTGGAGGCAAACTAGCATGCTAACGTTATACTTATTAGCAGCGAGGGTAGCTAGCTACTATGTGTTTCAATGGATTTTTGGTCTAAGCGTTAGCAGAGCTTCAGTTAAGACCTACAATACTTTGCAACATTTGATCCATTAAGTAGGGAACGATTTCATGTATGTGTAGAACCTACTTAGAATGGCTGACCTTACATAAAACGGCAGTGAAAGAGCCAAGAGACTGGAGGCAAACTAGCATGCTAACGTTATACTTATTAGCAGCAAGGGTAGCTAGCTACTATGTGTTTCAATGGATTTTTGGTCTAAGCGTTAGCAGAGCTTCAGTTAAGACCTACAATACTTTGCAACATTTTGAGAGTTATTTTAAACTAGAATGCGTTTCGTGAACGAACTGCGGGAGTGTGCTTGCTCTGTTGCGGCCATCAAGCACAAGCAACTGCAATGGCCGAGTGCGCATATGTTGTTGAGGGGCCTCACAGACTGATATCTGAGAACAAAATCTGTATAGTACTGTGTTTTCTGTGTTCAGTACAACGTTGAATGCAGGTTGTAGGATGAATCTGCCAGCCTTCCAGTGTAACCATCTGCAGTGACACTGAATACACCTTTTTGTTTTCAACCAGTATACTTTAGCAAGCAACCAAGCTCAACCATTATATTTTGGCTCCACTGACTGAAAACTCATTACAATTTAGTCTAGTTTTAGGCACATTTAAAATTCCATATTATAGCCACATTAAAGTCCTTCCCTTCCCTTCTCAGGCCCATGGACCTCCTGTGTTGTGTCTACTGCTTAGTAGTCTAGCTTGCAGTACTTAAATTGCGGATGCAATTAGTCTCCAAGATACAGATGTCATGCCTACAGCTGAATTCCAATTAAATCAATGTAAATAATAATTTAAGGCAATACTTGATTAACAGAATTGACCTGTCGCTAAGCGCCGCCCTTAGAACGCAGATGAACCAATGACATTCCAGCCTGAACTGGACTCGGACATCGTCTCCGATAACTCCATTGAAAACAACAGGGAGGAGACCTTTTTCAATAATTTAATGATCGATTGATGTTGCTTATGAAAAAAACAAAAAACATGGTCAAACGATGTGCTTGGGGTACACGTAACACCGACAGTAGGTATCCCGATAGGCTGCAGAATGGGGTATATTTCATCCCTTTCCCCAAGCCACAACGGGACAAAAACAAGTGTGTAGGCTAATTGTGGTAATGTAGTTTCAACATAAATGGCCAAACGATGTGCATGGGATAGATACAACACTGATACGAGTTATCGTGAGAAGATAGGCAATGGGGTATATTGTATCTCATTTCCTAAACGAAAACAACACCGGTCCAAAATATCTCCGGTGGGTGGATTAAGCTGTGTGACAGACCGCACAGTGAACGCTACGCTACGTTCATTAGCTGCCATACTCTTGTTAGAATTTCCCATTGCTAAAGCAATCAACTAAGCCTACATGATAAAATACATTAGGCCTACTCATTATTCACAGTACCTGCTTACTTTCACCACTGATGTTATGCTAGGCTTAGGCAAGTTATCTCTGGTTCAAATGAGCTAACGTTAATGATTCAATAGCTGCGCTAGCGTAACTTTGTCAGTTATGGGACAGTTTATTAAACATACGATAGGTTTAATAATGGATTAACATGACAACGTGAACGAAACACACGCATGCCGGTAATTAAAAAGGTTACATTAACAAGCTAAACAGTTAGGACCATAGCCATGGTTTGGACACTGTCCTGTCAGGGGCAGGTTCCTGCTAGTTAATAAACGTAGGTGTACATCTCGGTGCCTTCCAGATTAGTTAAATTAACTGACTGTGAATTTATTGTATCTTTCCCATGCGGTGCATGAACAATGCTGGTATTGGATGTATTTATCTGCAATCGCGATGACCGTGAGTTAGGCTTCTCCCTCTTGCATTGAACTCTGTAAATTCTCGCCTCAAATTTAAGCTTGTTATCCACCATATCGAGTTTTAAATTGTATACATATCCCTCCATTGCATAATTAAGTCCCTTTTGAAGCCTTCTAGGCGAAATCAGGTCCTTTTGTCTCCAAAAGTTGTCTAGAGCCTCTTAGGATATAGTTTTGTCACTGATAGCTGCCATTGTAAACTCTAGTCAGCTCTGATAAAGTGTCCGATTTAGCAGCTGTCACAATGGGGGGCGGGGCTTAGCGATAGGTCAATTGTCATTAAAATATATGAGAATATCACGTCTAGATTTTGAAAATTCAAATAATGTGATGGCACAAT
The DNA here is from genome assembly GCF_963457725.1 of Sprattus sprattus. Taxonomy (NCBI): domain Eukaryota; kingdom Metazoa; phylum Chordata; class Actinopteri; order Clupeiformes; family Clupeidae; genus Sprattus; species Sprattus sprattus. The sequence goes on from NC_137911.1 coordinate 10,575,182, forward strand.
ACAACTACTATGCCTAGCTGGCCTTAGAGTTAAATCAACCACAAACGATTAACGAGTTAACAATGGATACCGACAGTTAGCATACCTAGGTAGCATCACCATTGGATGTGAATGACAGTTATGCTAGGTCTTGCTATTGTAGCTTGCAAGCATTGTTACTGGGGATTTTCACTTGACTAGCGGGGGCAATACAGTCATCTGGAGAGTTCAAAATGATACTAAACGAGGGGAAATCTACTGTATGGAGATATTTCTGCTTAGTAGACAATGCAGATTATAATTAGGCTGTTGGATATGTCCAATGTAAGGAGTGTGAAGTTTTAACGAAATATGATTGATGCAACTGTCGTTCTCCACAACAACATGGATAAACCTGGATGGTTGGAATCTCGGCGTGCAAAAAGATCTTCAATGGTAAGACTTGTCTGTTGTGCCTCTGTTGGTTTTATTAAAGCATAGCGTGTGTATTGTGTAGCTATTTCATTCCGAGATGGCAGGGGAGTAAAATGCTCCGCTGCCAAAATAGATAACATGTTTTTAACTTCGGGGTTAATTCCCTTTCCTTTACGTCTGCTGCTGGTTAGTAAATACAGACAGCCGGAAAGGTTAACAAACAGAATGAAATAGCTACACATTACACACGCTATGCTTTAATAAAACCCACGTTGCTCACATACTGGTTAACACTGTTACAGCGGGTGTATAAACTGTACCTGTAACTGTTGCCACTGCATTAGTTTTAATATTTTGCACTCTCTATCTAACCCAGTGGTGCCAGGGTTTTGGCCCGATTGTACATCACATCCGGCCCACGGGTGATAAGGGGAGAAAACATTTTTGTATTTTATTTTTATCAAATTAATTTTTTTTTTTTTTCGGTGTAATCTGTCGACTGTACGTCACATTCGGCCCGCGGGTGATAAGGGGAGAATACATTTTTTTTTTTTAACATTACATTTTCGATGGAATCCTTCAGTTGGTCTGTTGCTGCTTCCCGCCTCAGCTGAAGCAGCCCCGGTAGTGCTAATCGAGATGTCGTTTTCAAAAAAGAGAAAGTTTTTAGAGAGTAACTGTCTCCTGCTCAAGGCTATGTAATTGTATGCCTCATTGTAAGGCAATTTTGGTGCCAATTCAATTTCTTATTGATGTGTAGGCCTTCGTGAATCATTTCAAATAGCCTACCTATCCATGTATAAAGTCAGTATTTGGCCTTTTCAGTCCGAAAGTGTAATCCGGCCCCCTGAGATCTCACTTGAAAAAAATCTGGCCCCCTGTCCAATTGCACCCTGGCATCCCTGATCTAACCACTCGTTCAGGTGTTTTCTTGAGTTGGTACAGCCAACTACTGCACACGTAGTTCCCGAACCACTTTTCCTCGTTAAGTTTTCCATCCTTTTTCACACTGTCTCTGCATCGATATAGCATATTAGTTTTAGTAACATTTAGTCATAGTTATCCTTCTTAGTTTCATGCTAACTGTCGGTAATAATCGTCAACTCCACCAAAAAAATTCTCATGTCACTTGCATTAATCTGAGAATGGCATGTTAGTAGTACATTTAATATCAGTACAGTGTTTAATTACCGCTGATACTTACATTTACGGTCTTCTGCCACCGCCTCCGCTGTAGCCACCTCGTGTATCTCGAACAGAAATAAAGTGTCTTGTCCGCTCACAAAATGTAACTGTGTTTTTGCAAAGCATCTGCCCCAACTTTCTGTCCCCGACATTGACATTTATGTTGTACATAATCCATCCCCATAAACCGGAGATTTCAAGCGTACAGAAACTCTTCTGAGCAGGCAAGAGTGCCTATATTGGCTAACGAGTTGTAGCCAAGCCCTGGGTGAAGGCTAAATAGCTCACTAGCTATTATCACTTTAGCTTGCTCAGTAGAGTGCTAAGACACAGCAACTATTCACGATTGTATCAATTGTATATCTAGGTTTTCTTTGGTGACTGTTGTCACATTTAACAGCACAACATATCCCGTGCCTTTTGAACTGTCTGTGGGTTGTGAACGTAAACAACTTGCTAGCTATTACTGCTAGCACTGTAGCTAGCTCAAGATAGTAGCTATATAGCTTTGACAATACACAGCCATTACTACGACTGTATCAACGTGCTGCATTTCACTTAACAGGTCAGTCATTCCCTAAATCTTTATAATTGTATATCTAGGTTGTCACATTCAACAGCACAACATATCCCCTAGCGTTTTGAACTTTCTTTGAGTTGTGACCGTAGGTTATGACCGTAACGTGTTTGCATCAGACACAAATATGGCGGTGCTTAAAAGACAGTGACGTAACATGATATCCATGAATTCTGAAGAGCTCAAAAGGCGCTGAAGGCTGCGCTTTTTTCTAAAAAAAGAAGTCTAGTGTGAACCCCTCTTTATACAGTTGAATGGAGAGGGACAGAGACAAGAGGAGCCTTGGAACCTTGGCGCAGGTGTCAGTGAGAGGTGCCAGTGAAGCACAGGTGCAAGCCAGTTTAATGACCCTATTATAATGTCATAATGGCACAGAGTTCTGCCATGCAAGTCTATGGGGAAAAAAGGTGATGAAAAAGAGGAATAAAAAAGGAGTGGCAAGGAGTACCGCCACGAAAAGATATAGCAGGTTGCACCGTTTTGGGCCGGACGTTTCGGTGTTTGAACGGCGTCTCTATCTCAATCGGGCGAGGCGTAGTTAGCTGCAACTACGGGCAAGCACACTAATTACGCTAACGTTTGATTTAGCGGTATCCGACGTGTTACAACTGAACAAGGTTGGGAGTTATTGTGAATACGCTCATTAACGTTTGAACAATGTTGAGAGTTATTGTGAACACGTTTAATAAAGTTTGACTGACTGACTGTTTGGTTTTGCTTAATGCGCCTTATAGTCCGGTACGCTTTATATATGAAAAAAGATCGAAAATAGAATATTCATTGACAGTGCGCCTTATAATCTAGTGCTCCCTATAGTGCGGAAAATACGGTACACACATGCAATATATATATAAATATAAATATATATATATATATATATATGTATACACACATACACTCAGGCACAGACATGTAGACACAAAGTCTCTCTCTCTCACACACACACACACACACACACACACAGACACATACACACACACACACACACACACACACACACACTGTTTGAGTGAAAATAATGCATTTCTTCTGGCACCACTCTCCATCCATTGACAGTAATGTCGTCCTCAGCAGTCCATGGTTCATGGGAAGAGCCGCCACTATCAGACTACAGGGCTGACCTTGAGAGTCGCAGTGAAGCAAGTGCCAGAGTTGGAGGCACGTGTCTGCTATCAGGTTAAGTACTGGGGTCAGTAAAAGGCTCAGGACTTAAAAGAAACCTGAGCTACAAGCATTGCAACAGTAACAAAAAAAACAACAACTGGCAACTAAGATGGGGATGCTGCTATTCAGTTACTAACGCAACAGCTCTTTCACTCACCTAGTCACCCAATCAGTGATTCATCATTTGTTTTAGTGTAATCAGTCACCAATCAGGCTGCCTTTGTGGCCGCTCACTCTTATTCACTCACTCCTTTGCTCACTCTCGATAACCGTGTGCAACGTAAGGCACTTATGCGCCCACCTAACTCCCTTCCCTCCCTTTGGCAGTCACACACTCCTATACTGACTTGTCTTGCAACAGGTTTCTCAAAACATGGGATTGCTTTGCAGACTCGTAGGTGCAGTGCCATGTTTTGCATGCAGATTCTCAAGAGAATGAAACAGCTACCTTAGGATTCATCTAATTCTTGAGACATGGCATTTCATATGGTTGAACTCCTGAACTTGCAGAGTTTATTTGTCCTATTTACATTTTACACCATAATGTTACAACATTTAACACAGTGTGTTTGAACCTATCTCAGATATGGGAGAAATAGTATTTGATTGATACTTTTAATCAATTTTTATCAGAACAGGTGTATTTTGTTGCAGTGATATGGTCAATCTTTCAATCTATGCATTGGTATAACCTTACCTTAACTTGTGGGAAAACCTATTTTAATATAGTGTTTTTAAGCTCGGTTACCAAAATACCAGCCGATGCTACAGCTTAATTAATTGCTTTGAGACCAGGTCTATGGAGACATTTTGTTGTACCAGTATATGGTCAGTCTTTCAATCTCTCGCCATTTTTTTCTCTCCTGCAGTGCTGTGATTTACAGAGTTTGACTCAGCCTTGGTGCGGTGTATCCCACACAAACGCACCAAGGATCACGCCAAGGTTAATATCCCTGTGGGCAAGAGCTACTGTGATCCTGATGGAAAGCGCCAGTAAGGAAGCTAATAAATTAAACACTGCTCTCATCATCATCATCATCATTACCCATACAAGCATGGTGATTATTAAAAAATACAAAAAAACAAGACAGTAATTTAGCTTGAATAAATGTAAATTAATTAAAAGGGCAAGTTCATACGTGTATAGGCTGTATGGTTAAGGTTGGGTTTAGTTGTATTCATATAGAATGTTATGTACACAAGGTAGACTTCATTTAAGCCATAGCAATAATTCGTTTTTTTTTTAAGTTTCTGGATTGCTTAGCTAAAGGTGAGTACATTGTGACCATCATCATCATCCTCCTCCTCATATCCTCCAGACTCCCACAAAAACAGTACATTTATGTGAACAATTTCCAGTGCTTCCGGCCCCTTCACACTCTTGGCAGCGAATCCACAACACTGCTTCTCTAACACGCAGGCATAAAATGAAATCATAATGACTGTGCCATTAGCACTTTCAAATCTGCGTTAGTGCTTAATGCTTTTATCATATAAAATTAGCCAGTAAAACTGTACAAACGTTCTACAGCCGAAGCTTTTAACCTCTTCAAAAAAAATGTACCGCCAACTTTCTCCTCTGTGTGTGTGGGCTGCAAAAAGCATAACCATTGCAGCACGACACCAACCATTAATTTTTAGACTCTTTTTCCCTCTGACAAGACCAGGAAGCACACCATTGTCTCTAGCTAATATTGGCTGCGCTGCCGGGAGACTGATCCGTGGGTGGATCATGGCACGTTTCAGTGAAATAATCCCACTAGCAGTGATCACTCATTCAGCAAACTCTATGCAGGCCCCGGGCCCAGGACCCAGGACCCAAGCCGTGCCGGGCTATATTTAGCCCGAGATCATTGCACCTACTGCACAAGATTAATGGCCTGCAATGCTGCGAGAACACTGCAGGTAGAGGCAGAGCGCGCCGGATTGATTGCAGGCAATTGCTCCTTGCCGAGGACCAGTGTGTTATTCTTCATTAGCAAGTGATCACAGTTCTGTTCTGTTCTGTTCTGTTTCCTTTTTCGTCTCGTTCAGCATGTCCTCCGTTTATTTAATTTCCAATGCATCACAGATGAGACGTGAAGTCAGGGTAGCACACAGAGACAGAGATAAAGGAAGGAAGACAGAAAGCAAGAGAGAAAAGATAAAAGATAAAAAAGTGAGTAAGTCATTCCTTGCTGCTGGACATCTTTTTCGCTGCTATCCAGGCCTGCCATGGATTCATTTAAAATGTGTGATGTTGCACTTTTGTTCCAGAGTGTAGCACACTGAATGTAAAAAAGAAGTCATTAAACATTCAGGCCTCATCAGCCACCATGGCCTCAGGTAGCGGGACAGGCTAATGAGGCACACTCTTCTGAAACTCAGCCTTTCCTCCGGCAGGGGAAACCGTTTCACTGATCATACGGATCATGCCAAGCACATTAGAGGGAGGGGGCAGTTCTGACGACAGTGGAACAGTTCTGGCCCTGATGTGTGCAAGATCTGTGCCAAAACGGCTCCAGAGTAAGCGTCTGTATTGGGGAAGGCATTACCGGAAAGTGATTAGCGGGGGTTGCTGCTCAGCACAAAGGTTTGGCTGAAACTGCTGGTCATGAAAATGTACATGTCAGCGGTCTGCCCATGCTATAGCTTTGAAGGTCCTGAATGAGATCAGAGTATCTGTACCATGACAGTACAGTATACACACTTTTGTGCTTTGTAAGTCAAAAACATGTTATAAAAGATGCCATATACTGCCCTAAGGAGTTCTGACAGTCGGTGTTTAGTGATATGTTAGTCACCATAACAGATCATAATAGTATGATGTTATGACAGCTTAGTAGCAGGCGACATGAGCTGTCAACGCAACATCTAAAACCTGATAATTACTGACATGTTTATGACAAGGTTATATCAGTCTTATGATGCAGGGTTTAAGTAAAGTGTTACCAACCAATTCGTTTTTAATGTCACTCTTATCACAAGCCACTTAGTTAGTACTCATCTAATACAAATTTCACAATGTAGTCAATTATAAATAAGGTTAAAAAAAGGTAACAAAAGGGTGTGTTGAATTTAATCAGCCATTATGCACAACTGAAAAGGAGAAACATTTTCTCCAGTGTTCTTTGTTATGAAGGTAAACCAGTCATAAAGTAGGAAGCTATACACCTATTTGGAGATCACAAAGGCCTTGTAAAGACTCTCACCCATCTTCGGCATAACAATAAACATTAGCATACCGGATCAAAACACAAATTTATAGGCTGGAGACGCAACGTTCATCGTTTAAACTTCACTTTCATTTCACTCACCTCTGCCGTCCCCCCAAACTTGTGATAATTAACGACAGAGCTGTTTTTAAGCTGCCAGTTCTCCCACCTACCTCGTTGGAAGGGGTAAATCACAGTAATTAGAGATGAGCAGTCTGCAACATTAATTATGTTGCTGGATGGGAAAACAAACAAACTGCGTCTTTAAATACCCACGGCGCTTTGTGAAGTTCAGCTCGCGGCAGCTGTTGACCAGGCTTAAGCATCACTCTGGAGGACTGAGTGTTGGAATCTGCCTGCCTGTTGTCTCAACAATAGGAGGATTCAAATAAAACCACACTCACTGAGTGCAGTCAGTGGAGAAATATATAAATGCGCCGTTTGGTTCCTGCTTGCAAGCATTTTGAGTGACAGTGTGGAATGGGTTTGTGTGTGTGGCTGCGCAAGTGTTTGTGTGTGACAAAAAGATAGGAATGAAGGAAACAGGACGGATGATAAACACAGTTGTGATAGCTGTTGATAAGGAGAGAGTAAAGAGTGTAAAGTAGAGAGGAAAGAGTGGCATTATGTTAATTATTAACCTTCACAGTGGCCACTTAGGCCAGAACATGTCTACAGCAACATCCTCCATTCTGCCCAATTCACTCCAGGAGAACTCTCATCCTGGCAATATTACACAACAACATCGTTTTATAGTCTCATCTCTTACACAGCTCAGTGGAATACCTTTCAAGTAAACAATTTCTTGACGGTTCACTACTTCATTTTGGGGTCCTGATGACACTATCAATACAACAATACCATAAAGATCAATTGAGTTCATGATATCTGCATATAACCTGTGGTGTACTAACATTCATACATTTAATATAATGTGTTAAATGAAATTAGGCCTACAAACTAAAAAAAAGCTGAACGGTCAACTTATGATGAATAAGTATAATGCATATAAAATGCATACGTATTTACTGGTAAAGGCAGTGGATTTGAATAAAGATGTACAGTATAGTAAGTCTTTCCTTTTTGTTCTGATGCTTTAGCACCATGGCGATACACAAGTGCACACTCCGGCCCTCTTAATGGCCTCCGACACCATAGCATGCGAACACACTTGAAGACAGTTGATCAACCGCTGCAGCTGCCTACACTAATTATAGGGTTTAAACACGGCCTCAGGAAAAAAAAGTGTGTTCGCATACCAAATGTAACGTTCGTTCCTCTGCATGGTGTGAAGTTAAGCATAGCAGGTATGACAGCTCCACCTTTGGATGTACTGCCATTACCGGAAACTTTGTTCACCGCTAAATAAACATGACTCCCAACTCTATGAGTCATAAAGCAGGAGGGAAATGGGGGGGAGAGAAAAGTTTTCAGAAGAAGCCCATATCTCGCACAGAGCTGCACAAGTTGGAGTGCTTAAGCGATTATGACACAACATTTGTGAATAAAACAGGCGATGGCTGCTGTATATTTTATCGTTGTAAAGTCAGGACGGTAAATTGAGTCTGACAGGACCTCTCCATGGTTGTGTGAGAGCGTGGGAACACTGTTCTCTTCAAGCCATGGATCCAGGATGGGATCGTCTTAATGTTTGATCGTGTGAATGTATATACTCTCTGTGCGTGTCTGTTAGTGTGTGTATGTGTGTATGTGTGTGTGACAGGCTCCACTCCTTACTGTTTCTGTCACGGCATCTCCTCCTCCCTCCCCCTTCTCTCTCTCTCTCTCTCTCTCTCTCTCTCCATCACAGCCTTGAACATCACAAACTTAATTTCCACTTCTTTTCACTCTGCAAGGGGTTTAAAAATATACACCTTGCAATGCCACATGCTCTGCCAACTATATGCTTTTCTTGGAGCACTAATGAATGAGTACAACATTGACAAATTGAAAAGTGCAAATCTCAGATGCTAGGTTTTGGGCCCATGGTTATAAAGGAGAGAAATGTATGCAGCGATCAGCCATTTTCATTCAGCATCCGATCAATGTAAATGCTTTGCTTCCATAGCTTCTCACCCTGCAAATGGTACCTTTTAGAATAAATATTCTGCATTCACTTTTACATTTGTGAAGGAGTCAGCCATGGTTCTGCACATACTGCTGATGTGGAGTAATCTCAGTTGGACAGTCTCTTCACTGTGGCCTGTGACAAAAATAATGTACTTTTTAAGTTGTTCCTCCTAGTCCACAGGGAGCAGCTACATTAGGGAGAGTAGAGACTCCCACCAGCATAGGAAGAACAGTGGTCTTGACAATGAGGGGTATGCTAGGGAGCACAGCTTGCACAGTGACTAGGCCAGTCCGCAGGAAGTGCACACTGTGCCATTTCATTGGAGGTAAAAGGGCACTAAACCTGTGGCATACTTCAAACAGGGGCACAATTTACGAAATCATGAAACCACTAACTGACAGTAAAAATAATCAAAACTTTAGCAATCAGGAAGTAGAAACACATGCTGTTAAATACTCTTTATGCAGCTATAACAAGCAAATTCAACAGTGTAGAAGGGTAGGAAGTGGATGAAGTGAAAAATCGATGGTAAGGCATACAAAGGAAAACAAAGGAAAATGTTGCCTCAAATGGGTACTAACATATTACTACATCTGCACCTCAGTCTGCTTATGTCCAAGGGAGCCTTACACCTCTGTCTACACTTGAGGCACAGCCAAATTAAATAGCCCTCTCCAGCAGTGGATACAACCCTCTTAATTGAGGATCATTAGGGACAGCCTTTAGGGAGATTTGCCCATGGCAGCAAGACATGTAGCAGGCCTCCAGTGTACCAGTTCCTGTCAGGTCCTCAGCAAACCTGCCCCATAGTCTAGCACTTAAGGGGCCAGCAGTTGCCTGTTTGGCCCATCTTTTCATGGTGGGATACATGCAGAGGAGCTCTGGTCCTCCCCAGGTACTGCACCTATTAGGCCCTTAGAAGACTAGCCGGTGCTAGAGATTGCCATGGAGCCCTATTCCTCCCTCTCCCCGTGCTGGGGGGAAGTCCATGGGGAGCCCCTGTGATCATGAGAGGTTGAGGGGGAGGCTTTGTCTCTGTGGATGCCCAGCAAGGCTGGAGTGGAGGGGCCATAAGCACACCAGTGCCTGAACGGAGTGCCAGTGGGAGTGTTTTTTTCTTTCTTTAGGTGTTGTTGTTGCGGGCAAGGTCTGTTTCGCCTTACTGCCTTGTTTCCACATTCCCTGAAAAGCCTCTCAACACCTTGCCTTGGTTGTGTGGAGCCATTTTCTGCCTGCATTTGACAGCTTATGTGTTATTTTGTTCTCCCATGAGACAAAACAGTGCTGTTCCTTACTGTTTCCAGGTTAGATTTAGAGGAAAGGACAGATAACAGCACTGCCATCGGCACAGATATCCTTATGGTACACACAACATACTCTGTATCCTTTTACATAACCTTCATTTTCATTTCAATCAGTTTCAATTTATATTGCATACTAGTTTCATGTTATTCTGTTGATAGCTCTTGTGAGAAGGTGCAAAATGAATAGGACAGTTTTGTAATTATTCCTATTTGCTTGTGGACACTAGCATAAGACACAACGAGCACTGCTGTAGTTTACTTATGGTTCACCATGGCAAAACCAAAGCTCAAATATTTAATGTAAATGGTTGCCTTCAAGATGCAAGTTGATGAGGGGTTGCAAATGGTCTCAGATCAGCTCTGTTGGTAGGCGAGAGTGACCGAAAGGAGCCCACTGAGGCATCTGTTGGGCTATGAAAAGAGTGTGTAGGTGGGCCGGGGACAAATTTTTTAGTGTCGTGTGAATGGAACATTTTCACATTCGATGACTGGTGAGGTTATGGTGATATTTTGGACTGGACAAAGCTACTAGATATATTTAGATTACAACTTGGTATGGGAGTGTATAACAAATTGTCTTCTTTCTTGAAACTCAAATTATTAATATTTTTTCAAGACACTGTTAGAGGTTAAATTAGATACACAAGACAAAACAAATGTCCTCACTTCTCTAAAAATGTAAGGACCATCTTCAAGAAATTCACATGCCAATAATTCTGAAAGGCTGAATAACAAAGAAATGATACATGTCATGATGTCACACCATAAATAAAGTCTCTTGAAGCATTAGTCCATTATGAGGTTGAACAAAGGAGGGCCAAAAAAGAAATAAAGTCGGCCTTCAAACAATATTCAGCCCTGATTAAGCAACAAACTAAAAAAAATCTTCTCTTGCTAAAAAGGGTAAAAAATAATCTAACACTGTTTATTCCAATGATTTCCCGAAATAGCAAGAAAGAGAGGATGTACTCGATAAACTGGCCAAAGACTTGTTACAGAAATCCTCCAGTTTTGTTTGGCACACCTTCTCCACCTGCTAGGAAAGTCTCCCAGGTGTCCCACACATGTACTACTTCCTGTTTCCTCAGGTGTGCTTTTCCTGATAACTTAAGAGTCCAACTTCCTGTTAGAGTAAAAGTCCTGATAACAATTATACACAAGGAAAAAAATTAAGAACAGAATTATACAGGAAAATAAAGAATACAATGTCACCATATCCAGTCACTTATAAGTAGAGTAGATTTCCCTTCAGGACTTTATGTAGGCTCCCTCACTACTGCCTCAACAGTTCAACGTTCACAAGTGGGGTGAGAAATGCATTTTTAGTTTTATGAAATAAATTCAACGCTAAAACTGTCAGGGAGTATAATGATCTAAACAGTGGACTTTAACATTTCACCCTAGGGCCTACAAATCTGATCAAAGCTCGATATCACTTCATCATTCCAGGATTTAATCACACATTTCTGGCAGTAAATGTAATTTAATCAATAGATTGATTTTGACCTTGGGTTTGTGAAAACCATTATAATGAGAAGTGGTTTCTCAAAGTTTTTTTGACAAGTATGCAAGACAGATACCACCATGCCTATTAACCCATATCTATTCACTCTCTGTTACCATTATACTGCTACTGGTCGAAAGGTAGGTGTAAATCATTTCCTTTTTCATCAAGCCACTAGTGGAAGTTTCACTAAAATAGACCTTAATCCAAGTCCCCGGTTATTTACGCTGCCAGGGCCATTAATCATCCACCAATCACAGTTCTTCAGTCATCCATCATATCTGACGTTGCCACACCATCACCTCAAGTGTTTCACAGACATGGATGAGGTGGCACACTGTATGGCTACAGGGAACAACGGAATTGTGTGGAGCTCTAGTCAGCAAGAAATTATGTAATGTACCTTTTTTTTTCCTAATTTAAGTCTAAATCTACAAATCGTTGTTGCGATCGGTCGGATTGTAGAGTCACGACAGCCATAATAACCACAGAGTGGGAGGTGGCTGTCAGTTTCCACAAGCTCACTTTTACCTTCCAGATCTCATAAATTATTAACTCTCGTGCTGTTTAGAGGAGGACGTCAAGAAAGTGTGAAATTAGTAGAAGCATTTCCAGGAACAGAGCAAGTGAAACCAAATAGGTGTTTGTGTGTGTGTAAGCTTGCTGTCATCCCCCACTTTTTAATTTGCTGCTAAGGCCTTGTTAAAAATACATCTACTGATGCACAAACTTGGACACATCATCAGCTCCAGCAAAAATAGTTGTTTTGAGGCTTCTGAGACCAAGATGGTGTCAGGTCTCAATCTTGACTGGGTGATGTGTGGTGTAATTTTCAGCTGCCTCTCCAAGTCAACTGTCATTACCCAGTCTCTGGCCGTGAAGAGCAAACCAGCAGAGCAGTTCTTTGATGTTTTTTCTGCCCTTTGTCCTTCCCTAACAAAGTGAATGGCCTTAGCTGTGGCTTGGGTGTATCGGCTGCCCTTGATCCCCTTGCTGACTGCCTCAGCGATGGATTTGAGGACCTGGTCGTGCCTCCATCGATACCGGCCCTCACCCAGTGCCTTGGAGCAGCTGCTCAGGATGTGTTCGAGTTTCCCTGCTTTGGAACACAGGTGTTTCTATTTTGCCCCATGTGCACAGGTTGGATGGGCATGGGAGGACATCATAGACGCCCTGAATCAAGAACTTGATCCTCTGAGGGTTCCACTGCCAGATGTCCTTCCAGGTGACACTCCGCTCCATCGCCTCCTCCCACTTCATCCAGGCGCCCTGCTGCCGCATAGCCACTGCTCTGCTGGTTCGCTCTTCCTCAACTGAAGCTCGCACCTCCTCCTGCACCAACCTCTGTCTCTCCCTCCCGCTGGCAGAGTCGTACCGGGTCGTTGTTTGGCTCCCCAGTCCGACACTGCCTTGCGCCACTGCTCCGAGGATGGCCTTGTGCTTCAGTCGAGTATCTGCTTGCTGGACTGCTTCGGCTGCCCACCACGTCCTCCCTGTCTTCACAACAATCACTGCCCCTGACACTTTGGCATCTCTGGATTCAGTATACTGCAGATGTTCCCATGCCCGTGCCACGATGAACTCCTCCCTGACTGAGCTGAAGGGGAGCCTGTGCTTGTTGGTGTTTCCATACAGCCCTGTGCTGCTCAGGCTGCTTGGCAATCCCAGCCATCTCCACAGATAGCTGCTCACCCTTTGCTCAAAGCCTTCCACCAAAGTCATGGGGACCTCATAGATGAGCAGAGGCCAGATAATTCTTGGGAGGATCCCATGCTGGTAGACCCAGGCCTTGAATCTTCCAGGGAGCACAGACTTGTCCACTGTTCTTAACCTGCCCTCCCGGTCACCACTGGTTCCCTTGATGGAATCCCTATCATTTAGACTGCAGTTGAAGACTTTTCCAAGGCTCTTCACAGGCTTCTCAGTGACAGATGGGATCTGGTGTTCTCAGCTTGAAGCGGAATTTGTCTGCGACCTTCCCCTTCTTTAAAACCAAGGACCTGGACTTTGCAGGATAGGATATGTGCACTGAATGGCTAATTTGATATTCTATTGAATGTATGAAATCTGCGTGGAAGAGCGCATGTCTGTTTTGTGACCTTTTAGAAGCAGTAGTCTAGATGCTTGTCTTTCTATGTCTTCCACTTCCCTTCGTCTAACTGTCGTGTCATTGTGGGTCTTTACATATTGTTTATAGTATATTGTTTATTGGTGCGCTGAAAATGACGTGCAAATGTTCTGCTGTGTAGTGTAGTGCGATGTCATTAACAATGATTGGGGACTGGTTGAATGATTGCACGTAAATTGACCTTGATCATGGACACCTGTGAAGAGAAGGTTTGCTGGCATTGGCGAATGCTAGAACAGGTGGGGACGCATCAATACACGGGAGACTCGGTGGACGGCAGAGAGACGGAATACTGAAGACGAGGCACCGGCTTGAACCTGGCGATAGACGGGAACAACACCTGCGGGAGTGCAGCGGCGCGACTACGAGGAGACGAGGAGGAAGCAGATAACCCTTGATCAACGCACGATAAGTATCCCTTGAAGGGAAGTTCAAGTTCCACCACCTAACCCTTGCGTAAATGTTACGGTGTGTGCATTATTGAGACAAGCTACTAATACGTGTCTGTGCTTGACAGTTTGATATTGTGATCCCGGCCTGGGAGACAACGCAACCAGGAAAAGGCAGTGGACTACGCGATCGTCGGGGGGCAGTGCCTGCTTACATTAGGACCAGTGCGGAGAAGGATCCACTCCAGCATTGGTCCATTGGATTGCTGCAACCTGATGTGACGTCCTCTTCGTGGTGACTTCGTGGTGACTGCCGTTGGAATTATTTATTTACACTCATTTAAATTAGTGTATTACTGCGTGTGTGACGACTTTGGTGTGGGCTTTTTGTATGCCTTATATTTATTCACAGAGTGTACTATTTATAACTAGAGATATATATTTTTGTAATAACGTATTTACCTGCTATCTGGGTCTGTCTCCTCCTCAGCAGTGGGACTCTGTTTAGTTAAACACTTAAAGCAGTGGGTCCTGTGATTGCCTGTTTATGAGCTGTGACTGTATTAATAATAAAAAGTTGACTGTTGCTAAGCGTCCTGTGTTTTGTGAGCCTGGGGGAGTACGCCACCTGTAAACTTTCGGGCCGTGACATAGCTGCCAAAGTGTTGCTTGTTACAGCAGCGCAAATGTGTTCTTTGTTGATTTAGTGTAGAATTAAGGCCCTCTAATATCTCTTTGTTTGATGACACATGATTAGCATGAATATCTATTTGCTGATCACTAAACTTCTGTCTCTTTTTCTGTCAGCGGCGGTTCCATGGTTCCATTCAATTGCACCTCCATTGGTGATGTAGATAACAGTTAGAGGGCGGAGACGTGTTGATTATACGATCAGCCGCAGGTTTAGTTCATTCAATGTAAAATAAAAATACAGTCTGCATTTTCTACTGGCTGCCCAAGTTGCTTTTGGTGCTGTGCTCTCCAACATACACACACCTGCTCCGGCCAGAGAGAGGGAGGGGGTGGGGGCTGGGGGCGCTGTGTCAACAAGGGACCTTCTCCAAAATCTGGCTCTCTTTATCTCCACAGCAACCAGAAAGGGCGATGTGAAGTTGTTCTTTAAGGTCAAATTGTGCACACACACACACACACTCACTCACACACACACACACATACACACACACACAAACACACACACACACACACACACAGAAAGAGAGACTAAGTGGGCAAGTCACAGAGGAGGGCCTGTTATCAGGGGCAGTTCCATTGATTAGTCACCTCCCCAAGAGCCCACAGATGCCAACCCCCCAAAAAATGGGGACCTGAATCACATGGGCCATAAAGATACCAGTCACGCTGCTTTGCAGCCAAAAGTCCCTGGCTGGGTCCAGAAAGATAAAGGCCTACGAGTTGTGAATTGTAAAAAACAACATAGCAGCCGGAAAGCATGTTTTTCATTGGATTAGGTAATGCTCAAACCTTGCAGAGGATGACAAGAATTTGTTTGATTTGTTTGTTGTTTCTGGGAAACAGAGTTATTCTTAGTTAGGACTCTGTGAACAATCACTCATTGTTCATAGTTACTGTACCCCTCTGTGTTCATAGTTAGTGTACCCCTCTGTGTGACTGGGTGGAAATGGATTCCTGTCAGCATGTTGTGTGTTAGTTGGGGAACTAATAAGGAGTGAGAATGCACCAGCTCTCTGTCATTTCGCTCTGAACATTCATTGGCAGATGTCGGGCAAGGCAGATCCTTGTTTTACCCAGTGATGAATATCAGGACAGAGTTGCTGCAACTGTTTGTGTTTGTTGCGTTATAAATGGGGTCTCCCCTATTTTTTAT
Source organism: Sprattus sprattus (assembly GCF_963457725.1). Taxonomy (NCBI): domain Eukaryota; kingdom Metazoa; phylum Chordata; class Actinopteri; order Clupeiformes; family Clupeidae; genus Sprattus; species Sprattus sprattus. Next base: position 10,590,937 of record NC_137911.1, read on the forward strand.
TTTAATCTTGTGTGTGCCTGCCGGGATTAATCTGCCTCTCTCTTATGTAAGCACATAACAGGATTTATATAGCCATTAGGAGGGTCGATCTGACATCAGGAAGAGTAGATAAAGAAGGAGAAAGATGGAGGCTTAAGCAAAACATCAGCCATCTAACCAAAGCACAGTCATTACTTTGTGTTCGATTTACTTTCATCCTAAAGGCCATACTACTGTAGTTTCTTTCACTCTGTCTCTCCAGATTTAACATAGCATTGGGTCATCTCTTTCATACATAACACAATTTATGATGTCATTTTCCTCAAAGTTGAGTCATATGGATTTGATCTAATGTGTGCATAAAAAGTAGCCTTAGTGGCTTTGATTGCAGGTTGCACCCACTTTGCCCTTTCCATAAGCAGTTGATTCACAACTGCTCTCTGCCCAGTGCTCTCTGCCTGTGTGTGGTGTGTGTGTGTGTGTGTGTGTGTGTGTGTGTGCATGAACGCTGCTGCAGCCTATCTGCCAGTTTGCGGTGTGTGTGTATGCTGCCCCAGCCTCCCTGATTGCATGGCAGTCTTTTATGATCACCATGGCAACCTCCAAGGCTGGGCGGAGAGACACGGGGCCCTAATTTCATAAGGCGACGAGTGCTGCAAATGGGCTTTGGGCTTCAGCAACTGCGCAGTGAGAATAGGCGGGGATATTTGCTAATTTCATTGACACAAAGTAGGGCGCAATCAAGCATAAATGGGTTGAATAATCAGTGGATGAGGCAATGAAGTCATTATTCATCAGCCTATCACAATGATTTGACAATACTTTATTAAGTTTAACTCAGTAGTTGTTCTAGAATAGAGAAAACAACACATTTCCAGTTGCAAACAGAGCGGTTTACACCAGAGGACGTCTGTGTGCGGACACACCCCAGAACTGCGCTAACCCTCACATGTTTGCGCCTTGAATCTTGCTCATGTTATGAAATTTCCTAAATTATTTTGCAAAGTTATTGAATTCGCTTTTGGTCATACGTGACAGACTTTGCATGTTGCCAGCTGAGCTGCCCATCAATAAAATTAGGACCCACAGAGTTGAGAGACAACACACATATTTAATTGACTATGTTTGGCATCTCCTAATCGCGTATGGTAGATTGACTTTTGTGAACACATGGCCTGAAGGTTTCTGCATTGTCTAAACTGTCCACACAGGATGCTTTTCTCTATACACTTTCTTTGCTTTGAATGTATATGTATTCAGCAAAAAAGACTCCACTTGCTCACAAAGCCATGTGAATGGCAGTAAAGTGTTGGTAAAGTGTTTGACAAGGCACTTAAGACCAGAGTTAACTGCCTGCGTGTGAATCTGCTTGCCAGAGTCTATATGTTGTTTAATTCTGTCTGCAACATGTAGCAAGCTTCAAAAAGCAGTACAATTGACACAAATAACACAAAACATGGATGAAAATACATGAATTAGTGTCTACCTGAACACAGAACTAAATAACAAAGCAGAATATGTTCAATATAGTGCCTTGATTAGAACTGATTGCAGAACAACACAAAGACGACACAACACTTGTCATTCTATTTTATTAAATTAATTACATATTTATCCAATGCAATTTCAAAGTAGCACATTCACATATATTTGTGTCAATTTTACTGAAAAATCTGATTAAAAACAAAAATTAAAGCAACATTCCTTGTGAATTAGCTATCCGTGACACTACATGTCGGCCATATAACGCAGATAATACGGTCTCATAAAAACATGACGCATAATCTGAATGGGAAAGAGACCATTAAACTCCACCGTAAATAAGAATGATTGGGTAGACTCTGGTGTGTGTGTGTGTGTGTGTGTGTGTGTGTGTGTGTGTGTGTGTGTGTGTGTGTGTGTGTGTGTGTGTGTGTGTGTGTGTGTGTGTGTGTGTGTGTGCAGGCATGCACTGAACCCTACATATATTGTGGTTGAGACGTAGCTCTGTGACAGAAGCAGTGTCATTGGATTTCTGGGTGTGTTTAATCTGACTAAGACTCACTTGTGGGTTTCAGTTGATTTATGGGTCTTATTTTAGCAATCTATTAAAATTCAATTACTGACCATTTTCGCGATGAAGTATTTCCTCTCCATCACCGTCCTCTGGGTCCACACCGTCTCGGTGAAAGGTGGCTGGTGTTCCCCCAAATTGAAATTAAATCAATTTTGTGTGTGTGTGTAAGTTTGGACAGCTTTCAAACAGAAAAAAGCCAATCACAGGAGAGGAAAAAAACAACACAAAGTGGATGTACTGTAGTCTGCAAAAACAAGATAACAGTCATGATTTAACACAGAAACATATGCAATTACTGTGGGTATACAGCTATGTTTTTTGTCAAATTCTTGCTCCAACCATTACGAATTGTTAAAAACGTTTTACTGAAAGCTCATTAGCAGATGCAGTAAAAACAATACCTTGATTTATTGTTACAAGTAAAAAAAATAAAAAATTTGTCACATACTAAATATGATGTTAAGATCTTAGATTTGACTTGTCTTTGCATTTTTCTTTCCTAATGACACAATTTATCTGATACATTATACAGTTCACATGAAATCAACAGACAGTAATGTCATGCAAAGTAACTGAGGTTATTTGTGATTCTTTGAAACTGTACAGTGTATGGACTGATTTTAACCTGCACGTTGCATTCTCATGAATGATGTTTCCTTCAACAACAAAAATATGACACAATCAAGGACACAATGACAGATTCACAGGACATTACTAACCATTCAAGGTGAAGAGAGAGGGGCAAAAGTAAGATATGGAGAGAGAGGGAGAGAAAAAGAAAGAAAAAGTAAAAACAGACGAAGAGAGAGAGAGAGAGAGAGAGAGAGAGAGAGAGAGAGAAAATAGCACAGTATGAAATAAAGGGATGATTCACCCAGTGCCTGTGGGATGACTGGGCGACTAAGCGATCAAGCTAGCGTGTGAGCGAGAACTCACTCGCTGCCCCTGGCCTTGGCACCCATGACACGCGTGCTTCCGCATCCTGCGGCCACCTGTGCCCCCCAGCTCTCTGACTCACCTGTGCCATCACCCATGATATTTATGACCCCACCACTCCACACACACCACCCTTGACTGCAGGGACTTTCACACACGCCTGGCACAAAATGGCAGTGATGGAATGCACTGAACTGCAAGACCTTACATCTCCACTGACACCAACACTAAAGATGACATGACATACATTATTCAAACAGGTAATTATTTTGCACGTCTTTGTATTCTGTTGTGTAGTTATACTATGAACTCTTTGCCCTTAACCCTTGTATGGTATTCGTTTTTTTGTTACACAGAAGGTATTGCGGGTCTGGTGGACCCGCTCGATTTTGGGGTGTTTAATTCAGTACAATCAAACTATTTTTTGGGTAAAATACTCAACAGATGTTAACTTCATCTCAATTACAACCAATATGAACAGCAAATATGGTTAATATTGGCCCTTTAGCTTTGTTATATCACATTTATGAATTTAAGTGCTACCCGTTTTTTTAGTTTTTTTTACAAAAATCAAGAAAATCAATTATAATCAAGATATCAGTGGACAAAATTCAACAAATTTACAAATTAAGCATAACTATTTGATTTATGTGAATTTAATTTGAAAACAGGTCAGTTTACATAGCTCAATATGGGTGGTTGGGGCACCATCATCGTCCTCCTGAATCCTCCTGATGGTGGCTTCAGAGGCTGAGATTCTTGGAACATGTTGTCTTCTCAGGGTTTAAAGGTTTCCCCAGTGTCTTTCCCAGTTCCTTGAGAAAATGGCTTATCCTCTGGAGCTTTCCTCTCTTCCAATCCGGGTTCAGTGCCATCCAGGTGACAAAGGCGTTGTACGCCAAGATGTCCAATATGTAAAATAAAATCGGCAGTGGCCAGTGTAGGGTCCTCCTTTTGCAGCTGTAGGCAGACACCAGCTTGTCCATGTTGTCCACCCCACCTTTTGTGGCATTATAATCCATGATGATCTCTGGTTTTTGATGCTCCAGGCCAGAGATGCTCCCATCCGTGTGCAGTGTACTCATGAGTACAACATTCTTGCGTTTCTTTGGCACATAGGATACCAGGGACGCGTCAGCCGTGTACCTACAATTTCCACACTTTTATTTGCCCTGGGTCCAGTGGACCCGAATACCCTCTATGTAACACAAATGTGTAGGGGGGGGTTAGGGTGTGTGCTCAATGAAAATGTAGACTGATATCCGTTCTTCGTATAAAATGAGCCAAAGCCAATGAGTTTCAGTTTGAAAAAATGATTAGAAGTATTATTTTTGTTTTCATTAAAAAAGTGAAAACGGGTCCCACAGACCCGAATACCATACAAGGGTTAAATGAACTGGGCCTCTAACCCTCTGGTTGTAGACAGTTTATCATGACAACATGACAAATCATCCCACACTTGTAGGAAGACCGCTTCAAATAACCATTTTACACTTCAATAATTTAATAACTTCCACGCCCTCATATCACCGGGGATATGACCACAATTCGCTCCCATGCCCTGGAAGTCCACCATGATGATTTATTTGTCAACTTGTGGTAAATTATCTTATTGTACTGATATTTAATCCTTGTTTCATGCGGCAGTGAGAGTAACTCTGCTGAAAGTGAGACAATGGTGAACCCTCCCTCTACTCCCAGCACATGAGCTTTGATAAAACGGCATGCTTGACCTTTAGTTCATTCAAGGTAGTTTATTATAAATACAAGATCAGAGGTTCAGGTACCACTCTTTCAAATGACTCTGTGGGTAGACCACCCACCAAACACACACACTCACTGATTTTTCAGAACATCTGGGATATGTAATTCTAACATGGAAAGCTTATTAACTTGTGGTAAAAAACCATAAAGACTCTTAAAATTATAATAAAGATAATAGGCCATAACATGTTTATAACAGGGTTATAGCATATGACTGAGCTTAAAGAAAAGGTATGTGTAGTTTTTGGACACTGCATTGTGCCAGAGCAGCAGGGGAATCTCTAAATTAGGGGCTGGTGGGACCTGGCATAACCACCAAGGAAATTCAGTCATGGATTTGTGGACTTTGACAGAAATGTTATTGACAAGTTTGGCCAGACAAAAGACAACCATGCATCTGTTCTTTTTAAGCAATGAACCCCACTCGTGAGTCTATTGCATAATTACATACTTCAATGTTGCTTTTGATGTGTTATTACATTTGCAGACCACAATGATTGTATACTGCTTGATAACTCATGTGCCTCGTTGCATTCATGTGTGCATTAACGATTTAATTGAGGTGCGTTTGTGGTTGGATTAATTGAGCGAGTACGTTTGTGTGTTGTTTTACTGATGAATTGGATGCTGCCCATGCAGAGCTTATTGTGCCCCACCAGGCACAGATATGTCACAGTAGAGCACACTCTACAGCCTGCCTTTATAAGCATAGTATGTTTTCCTGTTTCTTCTAGCATTTGGCTGCCAAACTGATTTAATCCGACAGATGTGCATTTCACATGCTCTCGCCATTTGTCTTGAAACACTGACAACTGACAGATTAAATAAACTCCCCAAACATGCAGCAGCACACATTTGATGACGTTTAAGGAGAGACAGACTTTACACAACGAGCCCATGAACACAACTGACATTGAGAGGTTGAGTAAGTAAATGAAAGACTCAAGGTCCATATAGAGATGAATTCACATGAATTGCAAATGCATTCAAATAAGATGATTCAACATGTGATTTATATCAGCTAGAAATGCTCTGTGGATGCTCTGAGGGTCGCACACTCAAGGACAACATATTCATTACGGGTGAGGATGAAGATGATGATAAGGATGATATTACAGCCTAAAAGTCCAAATTGTGAGTTCAAACAGGAATCCTAAAAATATCATCACAGGCGACCTTTGAAGGATGAAGAAAGCAAGCAAGATATTGACTGGACAACCCCTATGAGTCAATGATGAGTGGGGTACTCAGCTCATATTCTTTCATGTAAGATTTGAGAGAAGGCCCTTTTGGCTGTAAAATGGATGAGAAATGAATGTTTATTTTGTTAATTTAATCTGTTTACAGCATTGCTGATGTTCAAACAGGGTATAACTGTAGTAATCGGATGACCCAAAAGAGACATTTTTATCCACTCTGGCCTGAAACAGGCAAATTAAAAAAACAGGAAAGAATTAATTAAATAAATTACTGTTAGCTGCCGTGTTCAAGCAAGTAATGTGGAAAACAAGTTGCGGTCTGCCTTTAGAAAATATTGTCCCGACACTGGGCTAAACAAAAACACATTTAGGAAATCGTTTCACTTCACACTGGCTATTTTTGGCTAGTGATATTTCACTCTAGTGCTGAAAACGGACAGTGAAATGTCATGTTGTGAGGCTGCTGGTGTTTATCTTGAGGGGAGATGAACTGGGGTTAATGGACTCATGACATTTAAATTAGTGAGTCACAACCTTTACTTTTTGTCACCCCTCGAAGGCTTTGTTACTCCCCCCACACCTCTCAGACAGGCCTGGAGCTTTGTAGAAAACTGATGTTCTCTTTGTTGTTCTGTACACTGTGAAGCATACAGTTGAACATTGCTGGTAGTTTGTTTCAAGCTATATCTGTCCGAGAGCCAGCAAACACGCAGGAGCCCACCCTCTCATGAGAGATCTGCGGCAGCGGGTCATTGATCCTGAGAGAATCCCTTTAGGGAAGTCTCCGCACAAATAAGTGTGGCTTTGGCTATGGTGAATGCAGCCTGTGGCTCCGAGTTGTGGGGGGAAATGAAAGATCACACATGAAAAATGGCTTCAGGTGTTCACTTGCCACTCAAGGTGAGTAAAGCACATTAGGCACAGTGGACAACAAGAACATCAACACATAAGAGAGAGGAAGTGCACTGGAAAATATTCTTGTGTACATGTGTACGTACCATTCTATGGTGTCCTTTGCCCATTGTGTATGTCACTTCTGCGTATATTTACTATATGTTACGCCTGGAAGCTAATTGCTCTTGCTCAGAAGTGTGCACCGCTAGAAATGTATAACCCTTAAACTTCATAATAAACAATAAATGCATTAATGGATGAATAAAAATAAAATGACAACGAAGACTTAGTTCTTGAGCTACCGTTAAATCCGGCAATTCAATTACAGGAGCGAAAAAAAGAAGCTATTTATGTCTAATCCAGTGAAATTAAGCTCCATGGAGGAATTACGGGTATCTGTCTTCTTACCCACTGGTGGCAATCTGCTGACTGTAAGTCATACAACTATTCATCAATTATTTACAGAGAGGACCAGGGCAATTCTTCTAATAGCAGATACTGAATAATATATGTAAGCCCAGCTTCCCATTTTTTCTTTTTTTTCCTAAAATGGACAGCCTGAATTAGAAAGGCTGCTGGTTTCTGTGTGGTGAAGAATTGTACTGGGAGACAGCTGCTTCCCTGCACGGAGTGGGGTGCCCTGCTGAGAAGTGGCCAACTGAGATACAGAGTAACATGACCAAGCGGGCTGATTTACTGCCCTTTATTATACTGCTCCTCAGAATGCTGGAGAATGTTCCATTGATTTGAAAGGGACACCACATTCAGATGTCTGATATTTCTTTATAATATCCGCTGCAAAAAATGAATGACCACTGCCAGTGGCAACAGGTTTTGTGATTCTGATTCACTTATTTCGTATTATTCCGCAAGTCTGATCTCTTCTTGTAACAGAAGTTCATTGTCACTTGAACTCAGCAAGCAATACGTACGCAACATCTTCCACTTTAAAGCTATATTTGAGTGAAGAACAATTTTTTTCTCAGCGGAAACAAAAAAATTACAATACATTCATTAAAGAAGAGATATTTTGGAGGAATGTCTTTCAATGTGAAAAGGTGAAGTTCCTCCCCCTTCTCACTGTGGTCCACAAGGGGAGAAAGGCTGGACTCCCCCACCGTAATGGTTGGGTCTTTGTTCCCCTGCACCTGTGGACGGGTCCAATTAGGACTGATTGGGCTAAATTAGCTCCAGGATTGCCTTATTAAAAGGCTCACCTCATTGTTGTCGAGAGACAGACTGGACAGGCTGCAGAGAAGCTGAGACAAGGTACTAGACAAACCTGTGTGACACAGTTGAACCTTGTCTGTTTTAAAGCTTTAGTTTTGTTCAGCGTATGTTTCTATGTTTTGGGGTTGTGATTACCCTGGTGTATGTCTTTATGTTTTTGGGGTTCAAGTCCCTTTGTTTTTATATGATTTTGGGGTTCGAGTCCCTGTTGTAAATAAATATATAGCTGTATTTTTGTAAGAAAGCCACTGTCTCATGCGCTGTATGGTCTCCTGCCTGCCTGCCTGCCTGCCTCTTACGATCCAGAAGCATACATCCCACATGGTGAGATGGCCAGCTCAGGCCTTTCTCACACACTGGGTTGGCAAGTAACTGTATAATAAGATTTATTTTCTGACACTGACTTGGTTGCTGGAATACTCAAAAATTGTGGTTAAAATGTGGTGGTTTTGAGGGTTGTTTTATCGCAAATAATGCAGATATTTCATGACTTATAGTGCTTAATATTGCGATTAATAAAATAAAATTGATACCTGTAATTGTAGGAAATACTTGAATATGTGTGATTGGTAAAATCGATAAATCCTAGAGGGACTGCTTTGTACATACATATATCTATATGTTATGTACAATGTGAAGACTCCAGAAACACTGGTTTCCCTCAGGAGACTGGATGGTGTTGGTGCTGGTGCACTCGCAAGGGCACATTTTCTCTTTTCAGAAAATGACAGTGTCACGTGTGCTGCCTATGCTATTTAAAGGAGGTAGTCAAGTGCCTTGGGATTGTGTGTGTGTGTGTGTGTTAGTGTGTGTGAGTGAGTGCACAAAAGGTGAACATGCAAGACAAATGATTTAACTGACTTTGAACAAAGAACGATGGTGGATTCTGGCTGCACTGCCATGAATTATGACAAGAATGGCAATGTGCTGGGAGTGTGCTAACGCGTGGCAATGTCACCGGGATGTCAAGACAAACTGCCAGCTGGCGGTCCTTTCGGGGTCACAGACAGGTATGTTATTAAAGATGCCAGTAAAGCCTGTATACAGCACCATGTCACAGACTACCAGACTGAGCAGGAAAAAGTGTCACCAGATATGTTGTACAGGCATGCTCCTTTTGCATTATCATAAAACCGGTTCTATTTCCTTCAGAAAGGAAAATTCAAAAACTGTGGTTGATTGCACACACCAGAAAGGACAGTGTTGTCCTGAAATACACTGTGACTGGTTTTAGATAAACATATTGTAGGCAGAGTATTCCTGACACAAATTCACGTCAGGAGCTCTCATAGTTTTGGTAACTGTAATGGACTGAGTATGGAGTAGTGTTGGGCACCCAGATCCTTCTCCTAGTTGTGGTGATTCTGTGTCCTCCCTTACCCGGATCCTTTCAGTCCTGCTAGCACCATGTGACGTATACATTTGTACACATACGTTGTTTTTTTTTTTTTAAGATTTAGTTTTTGGCTTTTTGCCTTAAATCAGACAGGACAGCGAAAAGAGACAGGAAATGAGCGGGAGAGAGATAATGAGTGGGATGGGGAAATGACCAGCGAGTCGGATACGAACCCAGGGTCCCCCTAGGGCATTCAGACCCATTCGTGCCACAGCTCCCCCCCACCGCAAATTAAAACTTTTAATTGTGTCACTAAATCTCTCCTCATAACTTGTAGAACCTCATTATAACATAGCCCAGTCAGGCTGCCTAGTCTTCAGCAAGTAGCTGCCAGAAGTTCCATAACTCATCATAGACATGGAGAGTTGGTCGCCACCACAAGTCATCGTATGCCTCAGGGGATGCAGGTAATTCGACTGAGTTCATCAGAGGAAAATTCTTGCAGAGCCGGAAAACATAGTAGGTGTGTGGATAGGAAGGTAGGTGTGTGGTAGGAAGGCTTGTGATCAGGGCTAATTAGAGCTGCGTGCAGCAGAATGGGGAAATGAACAGGCTGGGAAAGGGGCGTGGCCGTGAGTCTGTGAGGGAAACAGGGAAAGTGAGAATCTTCCGAACACTGACAGCACACTGCAAAAAATAAAATTCTTGGTAAGCTTTTTTGTCTATTTTCAAGTGAAAAAAACTACCCGCTCTTATTATAAGGCATAATCGCCCATAAAGCAAAACTATATTTAGCTAGAAAGGCTTGTTTTAAGACAACACATCTTGGAAATCTTGTATAGACAAAAAATCTTGAAAAAGTCTTATTTCAAGCTTATTTCAAAATAAAACAAGTTTTTTCAATCAAGTAAGATTTGTCAAATGTGATTCATCTTGTTTCAAGAACAAGAACAAGAGCAACATATGCTTGTTTTGAGAATAGATTGACTTTACTAAAATCTTTTAGTCTTTACAAGGTAATCAGCATCTGCGCAATGCGCCATTTTTGTATAGATTTATTTATTTTTTTGCACTGATGAAGGTCTGAGGACCGAAACTTGGTAGCACTTTATTTTATTTTTGTTTAAGTTGATGGATTTAACACCTTTCCTGCATCGGCAACTTGGTGTGCGAGTTCTCTTCCTCATCCAGTGTTCTGTATACAGATTCCAATATCTAACCATGTACCAAAAATTATAATGACTGATTCTGTGTAAACACACATTCAAAGGTCAAAGGTCAAAACATTACAAGCAAAGAATCCATTTTGTATGCAGATTCCAAAATCTAACTATGTACTAAAGATTATAAAATGACTGAGTCAGTGTAACACACATTCAAAGGTCAAAGGTTCTTTCCCATTTTTAATGCATTTAATCATCCATTGTTATTTTTACAGTCAAAAAAAGGTGAATTATCAATATTCAGAATCAACATTATCCTAGCTCTAGGCCTTGTTTTTTTCACAGTCAAATAAAAAAATGTGCATTATCAATAAGATATTCAGAATCAACATTGCTCAACAGTTCAACAGTTAGCTCAAAAGTTCTCAAAAGTTTTTGAATAAATGCCCCCTTGGCCTCATCATAAGCCTTCCAACGCCCCCTTGACCTCATCATAAGCCTCCCAATGCCCTCCTAGTTTTAAAAAGTAAAATAGACTAATGCCCCCCAATGGCAAGCACTGCCCCTTATCTGAACACTACCCTAGCCCAAGTCAGAGATCAAATATTCTAGTCAAGTATGTAATGTGCTAATGTATCAGAGAGATCATACTTAACTGGAATGTACTTGTTATTTTTAAATGTAAAATAATAATAAGGTGTATAATCAAGAAGGTTACCAGCATCAACGAAAACATTGCCCTGAGCTTGGTTGGGAACTTCTATTTCATAACTCAAATATTTGTCACTCCAAGAAAGAATGAGTTCTAAAATAAAAACACATAGAGTACTTAGACCAAGGATACAGGAAAAAAGACAAGTAAAACCAGTATTGAGGCTTACCTATGATGAACTTGGAAAAGCTAGTGAGCAATCATTAAAGGCACCCAGTGCAACTTTCGAGGCTTAAAAATAAACATTCAATTTCTAGTCTTTTTTACACGTAGTAAGTTTCAATTACTCCATACCATTACATACCGACATTCAAGCAGCAAAGATGAGACGTCGTTGTGTGGTGAGAACTGATAGAAAATCGATAACAACAACAATCGCCGCCATTTTCTTTATTTTTTTTAACCTACAATAAATAAAGCAGGCTTCCAGTCAATGGAAAAATGGCTTCTCCCCACCGGCGATTGTTGTTGTTTACGATGTTCTATCAGTTCTCACCACACAACGACGTCTCATCTTTGCTCCTTGAATGTCGATATGTAATGGTATGGAGTTATTGAAACTAACTACGTGTAAAAAAGACTAGAAATTGAATGTTTATGTTTCATTGAATGTTTACATAAAGTTGCACTGGGTGCCTTTAACAATAGTTCATAGAGAAGGGGTACTCAAGTAGAAATGATGAGGGGCCACAATTTTTTTTTTCAGTGACTCAAGGGGCCATTTATTGGGACCGTGTACGTCCGATAACGTATCATAACATAACGTATGTATAACATTTACAACATTTTATTCCTTTTTATTAAAAACTAAAATATTTCCTAAAATAAAAATATAATTTTAATTTGGGCATATATTAAAATAAATAACTAAATAAAACCAAACATAACCCTGTTCAAGATGAAAAACAAAAAAAACAAATAGCCTTCAGACAGCCCATTTTTGTGCTTTGTTTACCAAACTATTTCACATTTCTCACATGTCCCCTTTAATGGGAGAATTGGCCTCTGCTTTCTTTGGCCAATGCTTCAAACCTGGGCTGATATGGTGTGATTGCAGTGCTATCTGTTTATCGTTGCAACCCCCAGCCTCGTATTGAAATCGCGGCGCCCGGTTTCAAAATAAGAGCGCCCATGCGATTTTTTATTTTTTTTTTTTTTTTTAATAATTAAAAAAACTTTTCAAAACAGCTCGAGGGCCATTAATAGACACCCCGCGGGCCACAAAAGGCCCGCGGGCCGCTACTTGAGTATGACTGTCATAGAGGCATCATTATAAAACTAGGTGAAAACTAGATTCTCTTTAGTTCCTAATTAGATACTCAGTTTTGATAATGAAAAGTTACTTTTATATAATAATTAAAAGGTTAAAAGTGGGTGTTTTATGTCTATGAGGACATATAGACATTTAGTAAGGGGAGGATGTAGCCCTGTGGGAAATTAAGTTGGATTTTGAAGTTATTATATTTTTATGGTTGTTGATTATAATGTTAAAATTGTGCATCTAATGTGTTCATGTTTAAAATTGTATTTTGTTTAAATGTTTAAGAAACCAATGAGCTTCAAGGGTGAGAGGTCAAGGGCGAGGTCACTCCCCCTCGCCAACACCGTGAGGACGACAGTTAATGGCCGGTTCACACTACACGATTTCAGCCCGATTTTGCACCGATTTCTTCGTCGCCGACGAATTTGCAGGATCGGGCCCGATTTTGAAAAGTCTGCGACGAGGTGAGGTCTTGTAGTGTGACATGCTTGCGACCTGCGATGTTTTCGTCTGCGACGTTCGAAAACCCCACGACGAAAAGTCTGGCATGTCAGAATTTTTGGGGGAATCGCAAGGACGTATCCATTGTTGACATAGCGTAAACCTAGCATAAACCTCACTCTCTGGCCTGTATAACGAATGTCCAGCCTGATAAACTGTTATTATTGTAAATGTAGGTTACAAAATGTTGGTTTTAAAGTAGTCTATTTCCAGTCTTACCCGGAAATTTACGTTTGATAGCCTACCTCAAAAGTTTACGTAGCCTATCTAAAGTAGCTAGCTGTTACCTAGGCAATAAGATACAAAGATTCATGATCTTGTAGTGTGGCCAGTCTTCCGACGAAGACGAAGCCCGAAGTCGTGGCTCGGTAATCGCATAGTGTGACATGGTAGATCGTGAGGGAATGTTCAACAATCGTGTAGTGTGAACCGGCCATAAGAGATGTTTTGTTTGGCGCTTTGGCGAAGTAGCCATTTTGTTTAAGGCTCCTCCGCTCCCCAGCTTCAAATCAATACTGCACCGTTCCTCTAAAAGTTGGTTGGGTACCCCTCATTACTGTGTATATTTTAGTTAGTTAACTGCCGGCTTAGATATTATAGGTTGTACAGTTTTATTGAATGTGTGTATGCTAACCGGAGGCTGTGTTTGGGTAGATGCTAATAGCATGCTATAATAGGTCATACTGGTGGGTGGGTTAGTAGCATGCTATGCTAAGCGTTGCAAATGTGTTGCTAAATGTTAAATGCCATCTGAGGTAAGTGACTGGACGCAGTCAAACGAAAATAAGTGTTATATTCTCTGTATTTGTAAAGTTATAATCTTTTCTAATTCCTATTTCAAGTAAATTGTTAAATGTATTTCATTGTGGTCTTGGTTTATCTCAGTAACTTACTGGTTGGGGAATTGATAGTAGTAGCTTACTAGGTCAGGTTTAAAAGTATTGTGCTTACAAAGTTAACCTAAGTAGGAGTGATAGAGATAAATATATTTGGTATTGGTCTATTTAGTGGAAGTTATAACGTGCCTAAATATAGTAGTAGTAAATGTAATAGTGTTAGCAGGGTGCTTAAAACTTTAACCTAGTATTAATTATATAGTCTACAGCATCCTCTCTGTGGCCCACCAACCTGTGGTCTGTAGTTGGCTTTGTGATTAGACATGGCTGTCACCTGCCACTGTATGCGTTTGCCAGTGCAAGTGTTGCCTGTGGCAGTGTGTACTGTCGGTCAGTGCGAAGTCCTGGCATAAGTGTCCCTTTATCTGTGTAGTGTATTTGAACTGAAAAGGCCTAATTGTGTTGTAGCCACAATAAAAACGTTAAGTTGTAACTACTCGACTGTTGTGATTTATTGGTGTATATGTGTATTAAACTTTCTGTTTTCAATGGATTGATCCCCGATACACATCTCTCTTTCTCTGCCTTGTTAACATTGTCTGTGCCACCTAAAAAAAATGCTTTGGTGTTCAAAATGCTTTGATGGTCAAGTTTTTATCAAGTTCAAAAGTAAACTGCTTTTGTTTTCAGAGTGAGGTCAGGAAATGGGTTGTTTACTTGGCTCTTGCTCTCTCTCGCTCTCGCTCTCCCTCTGGTGTGCTGCCCAAATGCTTCGGTGTTGTGTGATGCACAACAGTCCACAATTTTGGCTTAATTTTCAGTTTACTGCAACAGTTTTCAGAGTGAGGTCAGGAAATGCAGATGTTTAATGAATGGTGGAAAAACAAACTTGTCTGGTCTCATATCTAGAGTATTAAACTAATTGTAGGTCACAAAAGGGGAATATTTTAAGATGGCAATGCTTAATTCTAGAATTTTAGCAATCCTAATATTAGTACATTTATCTCAAATTCAGTTTATATGGCTAAGACTTCATCCTAAATTTAAGCGCAATACTCTTAAAATAAGATAAATACAATGCCTTGAATGGCTAAATGTAAGAAGTATAATCTTGTTTTAAGAACTATTTTGATTATTTTGAGTCAATAAGAACTGTCAAAATAAGTTTCCAAGTCTTATTTTGGAATTATTTCATCTAAAAACAAGATTAGATTAGATTCGATTATTCATCTTATTTTAAGAATTCTTACCAAGACAAATTGCCTTGTTCCATTGGCAGATTTTTTTGCCTTGATTCAAGCAAATAGGGCTTGTTTTAATCTTTTATGTCTTATTTTTGAAAGGCCATTTTTTGCAGTGCAGATCCTCTCCACAGCGCGAAACACAGCAGACTCGCAATACGAGTCCCTTTTTTCATTTTTAGGGACAGTCGGCAGCTTAGCTTGTAGGGTAATACAAACAACGTTAGAAGGGCATCTTAACTGCAGCATTATACACTAGAGAAATCTTTTGTCCAGAATGATGGTTTTATATTCACCTGACTTCTATTATCTTAAGTGGCATATACTAGTTGAACGAGTGATGCTGACTGTATGGGTTGTGAGAATAGAATACAGGGAGTTATAATCGAATGTGGATTTCCCTCCACAAGTCATCAACGGTGTGAATTCAAGTTTAGGAGAAGCATGGGTCACTGTTTCACTATCAGGGACTTTGAATTTGTAGTGTGGATCAGTGTCATGCTCTGTTGTTTATAGTAGACGCACACAGTGCACAAATTCACTAAACTTCAGATTTGATGACTTCATTCAGTTGAGTGTAAGACAAATATAGGAATAAAGGCCAACACACCAACACCAGATGTGGCTCCTTTCCATATACCTAGCAGAATATAATGATGTTTTGAACTAATGTTACAGCCGTAAAAGTTAATATTTAAGAATGAAAAGAAAAAAAGAAAATGCAATGTTTCATTTCCAAAATCAAAATGACAAAAAAAAACTGACTAGACTAGACTGACCCCCTCATGGTAGTATTACTGTAAAGTAAATTAATGAATGTATTTGTAGAAAGAGACCGGTAGCTTGTGTTTCACCAAAAGGATTTCTACGTTCTTGGAGATACTGACTCAAAGGGCTGTTTGTTGAGGAATTATACATCACATTTATATAGCGCTTTTTATAGTTCACATAGTCCATAAACTGAGTTAAGTTTGCTATATCTAGTATGGAGAATTACTGGGTGTAGAATCTCTCTTCCAACTGTGTCACTCAGTGGGATACAAAACTGTAAAAAAAAAAAAAAAAAAAAAAACAGTACACACAAGTAAACAGAAATGTGTCCGGGGGAAGAGGACACCCATTGATTCAGCCTCGCTATCTGTGGCTCCCCTGGATTTCATCAGATCTCGGTCCAGCAGGTTTTCACTGGAATGGGATCCACTGGCAGCCAATATAGAACCACTGCTAGGGGCGATGGAGTGGAAACGAGCTGGCCTCCACTCCTACACAGAGCTGCACTGAATAAAGACACCAGCAGAGGAGGTGGGGAACATACAAAGGCCACATTGCGATGTTGTTAGGTCACTGTGTCTAGGTTAAGCAGTAGCACTGACCTTAATGTAATATACAGTAAATAGCCAAAGCACAATCTTTTTCTTCTACTGATAGCTCTTTGTAGAGGGTCACAGTTGAAGTCAAAAACAGATTGCTCTCACCTTCGACCTTTTCTATCAATCATTGTCCCTCTATTCCAATTTCAGTTCTAAGACTGATTGGTTTGATTTTCACA
Source organism: Sprattus sprattus (assembly GCF_963457725.1). NCBI lineage: Eukaryota > Metazoa > Chordata > Actinopteri > Clupeiformes > Clupeidae > Sprattus > Sprattus sprattus. The sequence continues at coordinate 10,607,594 of NC_137911.1, forward strand.
TTTGTGTAAACCCATTTTTATTTAATTTTTTTTATGAATAAAAAAAAGCTTTTGGGAGCCAGGAACATCTTTAATACAAACAGATTTCATTGTTACAATGGTGTTTTATGCAGTCTTTGCAGCGTGCCATAGCTTAAAAAAAAAACCTCTTTAACAGTTTCTATTTCGGAACACACATTTTGAAACCTCTGCTGTGGCCCACAGTGGATGCTGAGTTAATCACATAATTGCTATTTTCCTGAGTGCATTGTTCTCAGCAGTTCCTTGCTGTTTTCTGCACTCCTCTTTCATTTTTGTTGTTCTGTTTTCCCACATTTCTGCCACCGATGGCTGGTCTGCAAAAGGGATGGTGCCTAAATCTCAAGCCTTGCGTGCCAACATCAAAGTCTGTGCAACAAAAAGAGCCACCAAAAATGTTGTCCTAATGTTTTGTGACAGAAAGCTGGGACTACCTCGAGCATATTTACTTTTTTTGTTAGGGGCAGCCATGATTCTCCCCTGCCTTAATAATACTTCAAGAAGCATTCAACTCAGGCTTCTTCAGGTAAATTATGGATTTTATGCTAAACAGCTGTACACTGTATTTGTTCACTTTTATGAAAACTTAAGTCGCTATGGATTTCCTCATTGTCTAGCATCAACATTTATTTGTATACTATTCGCAAGAAATATAATAGTCAAGAAAATAAAGCCCTTGCATTATGAAGAACAGTTCCTTGATAATCACATTCTTGGCCCTTTATAATGCTCTACACAGCATTCTGGTATAGAGCGGTGGTGCACATAATGCTTTAGATTGTCATTTCTATAATGGTGGTCTCTGTAATTGACAAAGAAAGACTCTGTATCCCCCAGAGTGCATGTTGCTGTAATTTATACTGTAGTTCCCTGGTAACTGTCGACCTTTATCATAGGTGTACATTTGATAAGACTTTTCAGAGGTAACCTGGTGGTTTGTGTGTTATGCAAAAACAGCGGGCACAGGTATAGACCACAGGGATGTTAAAAATATATAACACTAAGCTAAAACCACTTTACAGAGACATTAAGCCTAAGAGGGTTACCCCCTGTATTGGTAAGAAGATAAAAAAAAATATATCATAACTACTGTTGATACATGGTGAATGCTTTCATTGAGGAATACTGTTAAGGCAGAACAGTCCTGACACACTGTAGTGGTAGACCCACCTTCCTAACCCTGTTATTTACAAAAAAAACATGTCTTAGCCAATTTTAACATTATAGTATTAATTGATCAAAGGTTATCAGATAGTTCAACTATGACATCTATGCAGACGTCATAGTTGACATTATGGCATTATTATATCTATCCCGAAACTTACCAGCTGTGGTACCATGACATTGTTTAATCACTATGACTACCATGATAAAAAAAATGATATCATGTGGCATATGCTTTGGCATGTTTATAACAGGTTTATGACATCTTGCAAAAAAGTACTTGAGTACATGGTCCAACACCCCCCCTCACGCACACACACACACACACACACACACACACACACGCACACGCACACGCACACGCACACACACACGCACACAAACACACACACACACACACTTTCAGTGTATATAGTGTCAATTGTGGATCCGTGTTGACACCTCGGGTGGCTGTGCAGGCTCTTTGTTTCAATTACCCCATACTATCCCCTTGATCAATGCCCCCACTACTGGCTGGGTAAATGGCATGGACTGGCCAATTATTTTCAATTACGGCCATCTAACAATGGCCCTCGGTTGAGACAGAACATAATTTGTAGGGCAAAATTGCTGGGGATGTTGTTGTGCTGAGGCCAGTGAAACCCAAACTTGGGCGAGAGGTTAAGGGGCTGTAGATGCCCAAAGACCATTTTCCCTCAGCAGTTTTATCTGTGTGTTGATCTTTCATTGGAAACAGGTCATCGACCAACTCTCACCCCTAGATGCCATTTCAAAGGGTTCTCTCAGCACGCTCCCCAGCTTCATTGACATCCCTCCTCTCTTGTTATCCAGTTATTGTCAGTTTCAGAGAGCATAGGTTCTGCCATTGCTGGGCAGTCTTCAACTCACCATGGACTACTTCCTGCCTCTCCTCAGGTGGAACCATTTTGGTGCGCACAACCATCTTCCTTTCCAAGAAGGTGGAGCCAACATTTTGTTCCACAGCCACTCCATATGAAGATCTTGAAAAAGAGAGAAAGAAAGATGGACAGACATGAAGAAAGAAAGAAAGTGAATAAATTAAGAAATGGAGAGATGGGTGATTATGCCAGTCTCCTGGCTCCAGCCTTCCCCACATGGAAGTCATTTGCATGTGTGAGTTAAGTGTTAAGCAAGGAGCTGATTGGTGGAGCCTCATCAGCATGCTGGCGCTGAAGACGAGGCTCCAGTGGCTCCTGCGTCAATGTTACATGAGACGATAAAGAGAGGTCAGCAGTAGGACAGCTCAGGGGGATTTCACACGGAGAGACGGGCAGAAAGAGAGAGTGGGAGAGAGGGGAGTGAGTACGGGAGGATAGAGGTGAGGTGGAGAGGGAGAGAGAGGGGTAGGGGTAGAAAAACAGAGAGTGAGAAAGAGAGAGAGGGAGAGGGTAAGAGAAGGGTAAGTGAGGCGAGGTAGAGAAAGAGATTAGAGGGAGAGATAGAGGGGGAGACAGAGACAAAGGGTGAGAGAGAGATAGAGGGAGAGACAGAGACAGAGGGTGAGAGAGAGATAGAGGGAGAGACAGAGACAGAGAGTGAGAGAGAGATAGAGCGTGAGAGAGAGATATAGAGGGATGAGGACAGGAGGAGTAGCAAGAGGGGGAAGAGAAAAAAGAGAGTGCCTAAGGAGAGAGAGATATAGGGTTTAGGTTTGGGGCATGACAGTCTTGTGTCCTTATCAACCCTCTCGAGG
>NC_137911.1:10610689-10708189 GCF_963457725.1 Sprattus sprattus
GGAGAGTATAAAGACAGAAACAAGTATAGTTTGGGAAACACAAACAAAAAGCAAAAGGGATTGGTGTATAGTTTGAGAGAGAAGAGGGAAAGACAGAGAGAGGGAGAGGAAGCAAAACAAGTGATAGCAATGGAAATCTGAAAGAGACAAATGAGCCTCAGCCTTAGATGAAACAGACACCTCTGTGCACTGTGTCAGGGGGCATCCATTTCAAATTTGCCACTCTGCAAAAAGTTAAAAAAAAAGTAAGAGCCGCGGGCGACGTGTTTCAGAGGCCATGTCTCATTATTTCTCCATGTGTGCATAAAGGTGCCACCCCTCTCCGCTCACATCCCTCTCCCTCCGTGATAAAGACACGCAGGCAGGTAGGATAATTGCATCAGTCTGTTGACAAGTAAAAGATATTCCGCTGTTTGTCACTGATCCTCCGCGGTACAGACAAGACATCACTACTTATATTTGTTTACACTTCAAGGTTGCCAACCTTATCAAATAACTGTGTTGCCTAGTCAAGGACTTCTCAGCCAGTCTTGCTGACCTGTGATGTGGTATGTGTGTTGTTTGTGCTTATCCTGACTTATCCTGTTATTTTCAAGGGCACTGTGTAACAAAAGTGACGTGACACTTCTCAGCAGCCATTAATTTGGGTTTTTTGAGGCAATGCGGAAACGTCGATTCCCTTTCCGCTCCCTCTTCATTTGTGTGCTTTTGTTGTTGTGTGCTTCACCTCTTTTTTTTTCTCGAGAGCATTTTTGTTTGTCCAGCACTCCTTTGTCAAGCTTGTGCTGTTGTGCTGTTTATCCAGGATGTGTCTCTCTGCACCATTAGGGAGAGACCACCTGGGCTCCCCTGTATTGGATTCTGGAGAGGTTTTCTCTTTGAGTGTTTACTCCAGCAGACACACATCACTGAATACATGCTTGACGAGAGGAGAGGAAGCAGGGAAAGAGAAAAAGTGACAGGACGGGAGCTAGAGAGGTGGCTGAGAGAGAGAGCTTGCAAAAACATGCTGATTCAGTTTCATTTATTTCATTATATATATATACAGCCGCGGAAAAAATTAAGAGACCACTTCAAAATTATCAGTTTCTCTGGTTTTACTATTTATTGGTATGTGTTAAAGTAAAATGTACATTTTAGTTTTATTCTATAACCTACTGGCAACATTCCTACCAAATTTCAAATACAAATATTGTCATTTAGATCATTTATTTGCAGAAAAATGACAATTGGTCAAAATAGCAAAATTGATGCAGTGTCTTCAGATCTCGAATAATGCAAAGAAAACAAGCTCATATTCATTTTTAAACTACACAATACTAATGCTTACACTTAGGAAGAGTTCAGAAATCAATATTTGGTGGAATAACCTTGATTTAAAATCACAACTTTCATGTGTCTTGGCATGCTCTCCACCAGTCTTTCACATTGCCGTTGGGTGACTTTATGCTACTCCTGGCGCAAGAATTCAAGCAGCTCGGCTTCTTTTCATGGCTTGTGACCATCCATCTTCCTCTTGATCACATTTCAGAGGTTTTTGATGGGATTCAGGTCTCGAAATTGGGCTGGCCATGACAGGGTCCTGATCTGGTGGTACTCCATCCACACCTTTACTGGCCTGTCTGTGTGGCATGGAGCATTGCCCTGCTGGAAAAAACACTTCTCAGAGTTGGGGAACATTGTCAGAGCAAAAGGAAGCAAGTTTTTCTTCCGGGACAACATTGTACTTTGCCTGGCTGAGGTTTGTAAAAGACCATAAGGATTGAAAAAGCGGACTGGAGGTTCTTCTAAGTTCGTCTTCTCTGATGAGTCCGATTTCACAGTAGGTGCAAGACTCTCTGGCTTGTAGGCCTCTCCAGGTCTCCGTCTAACCATCAGACGACCATGTGTTGGGCAAAGCTGAAAATTGGACTCATCAGAGAAGACGAACTAGAAGACCCTCCAGTCCGCTTTTTTCAATCCTTATGGTCTTTTACAAACCTCAGCCAGGCAAAGTACAACGTTGTCCCGGAAGAAAAACTTGCTTCCTTTAGCTCTGACAATGTTCCCCAACTCTGAGAAATGTTTTTTCCAGCAGGGCAATGCTCCATGCCACACAGCCAGGCCAGTAAAGGTGTGGATGGAGTACCACCAGATCAGGACCCTGTCATGGCCAGCCCAATTTCGAGACCTGAATCCCATCAAAAACCTCTGAAATGTGATCAAGAGGAAGATGGATGGTCACAAGCCATGAAAAGAAGCCGAGCTGCTTGAATTCTTGCGCCAGGAGTAGCATAAAGTCACCCAACGGCAATGTGAAAGACTGGTGGAGAGCATGCCAAGACACATGAAAGTTGTGATTTCAAATCAAGGTTTTTCCACCAAATATTGATTTCTGAACTCTTCCTAAGTGTAAGCATTAGTATTGTGTAGTTTAAAAATGAATATGAGCTTGTTTTCTTTGCATTATTCGAGATCTGAAGACACTGCATCTTTTTTGCTATTTTGACCAATTGTCATTTTTCTGCAAATAAATGATCTAAATGACAATATTTTTATTTGAAATTTGGTAGGAATGTTGCCAGTAGGTTATAGAATAAAACTAAAATGTACATTTTACTTTAACACATACCAATAAATAGTAAAACCAGAGAAACTGATAATTTTGAAGTGGTCTCTTAATTTTTTCCGCGGCTGTATATGTACACGAACTTGCATATATACACTTTATTTACATACACACACACACACTCTACTGTAGCCTGACGATGTCATACTCATAATTCTAGTCAGAATATGAGTCTGATACTGAACCATTGGGCTGTGATTATGGGGCGTGTTTCAACGAACCAGGAAAGAAAATGCCTCTTCGCTGAATTGGATACCTAGAACCAATCAGAGCAACGTAGTATTACCATCTGATAGATTCATCTTTTACCTGATCCCGTAGGAAGGACGGCAAAAACATCTTTTCAATCGACAAATGCCTTGATCGCGTTTCTCTGTTCCTCTTTCAAAATGAATGCGCTGTCAATATCTGTTGAGATATGCCTGCTCACGTTACTTAATTAGCAGCAAGGCTAGAAGCTACAGTTTGTTTCAACAGGTTTTTGGTGTACGCGTTAGCAATGACCAACAATAATGGTCTAGAGAGCTTTAGTTAAGACAAACAATACTCTGCAACATTCGTGTTGCACATACACAACTAACCGAGTCAATGTAGACATTAAAAAGTCGTGTAGATAGCTTAATTCATATAAAATATTCCCCACTAAGCACCCGAGACGCGGCCATCTTGGTCGGAGTTCGAATCTACCGGTTAATTCAACTCAGATTGCTTTTTCGACTTTTTCGAAAACTTGAATCTCTCCCAACTAGCTCAAGTCCAGACTGAATCTCCCAGACCAAACATTTTGTGGGCGGAGTTCAGGCTGGTATCCAGGCTAACTCTACTGGTGACAAGCACAAACTTTACCAACAAAGCCAGTGCTCAACGCAGCACTCTTCTCTATTTCTTTGAGTGCTGGAATTTATTATAAGCATCATCTTTCTGCAGAGAGCACGAAATGGCTTCCCGGCGAGGCACAACCTGAAAGTCCCACCGCAGGAATGCTTCTGAGAAAGATCAATGGAAAACGGACTCCATTCTCACTTCACATTTCTCCTCTCCCTGAACGACACGCATTCTCACCAAGTGGACATTGATGTAACACTCTTTGACTCAGAAATCCGCTTTGAAAAAAAGAAAGCACTTAATGTCCACGCCACATACACAGAGTAGTTTTGGGGTGTACACGACAACACGGAAGGAGGATCTAAGCCTCCAACCTTTTTTTAAGAGAGAAGATTTCCCCACCAGGCTGTGTCAACTGAAAGGATATGTAGAAACAAGGGGTTGTAAGACATAACTGTCCCAAACCAATGAGGGAATAGGCGTCCTGAAGGTTTTAGCGGATGCGTCTCTCTCTTCGCTTTGCAGAAAACATAACATTTATTAAAGCACCTTTCTTGGTACGACCACAATTCCTCTGACTCCATTCTCATTGTCTGACTTCACTCAATTAGGAACTCAGCCTTAGCTCCTGTCTTTTTAATGTAGATTGCTATCTGTTTTTGTAGGCTGATCTCCAACCCATTTATTCGAAACACCTATCGTCTGTTTTATGAATGCCCCCCTTACTTTTATTTGTAACCGGCTTCTTCTTGAGATGGTGTCGCTCAGGGTATTGCCACGGACGATTTTTCATCTTGACATATTCCACGGACACAACCTGTATCTAGTTCTGGATGCTAACTCGGAGGTCGTAAAGTGCTGTTTAAGGGGCGTTGCAGCTTGTTACATTGACTTGGTTCAGGGACAGGTGCCAGGTATTACCATTCAATCCAGTGCAGAGGCTGGTCTGCAATCCTACCGCTATATAATACAGTTAACAGTTCTGCTGTAGCATGTCTAGCCCAGTTGAGGTTGGCAGGAATCTTAAGTCTTACACTTAATTCCGCTTTCGGTCTGTAACTAAATCCTAGTCAGTCATTGCAGGAACACCGTTACTTACATACTTATCTACTTAAGAATTTCTTAAGAGGCCACAGTGGGTCAGAGTTTAACAATTTATTTTGTCAAGTACAAGTTACTAATACAATGACATATTCAACAGGTATGAGATGAATAATCTTAAGTCTAAAGGAAACATACAAAACATCCAAACACTCGGAGAATATGAACATACCTTGCTGCTCAGAAGTTAACTACACACATACCATGTGGGAGTCTTGTTCTTTGACTGTCTTCCCCTTAAGTACCCATTTCATCCTGCATCATGTCTAATAATTAACCACATGCACAGTGGTTTTTCCGTGATGAGAATCACACATTAACACAGACCAATGGAGGGGGTTCTCACCCAAAGAGGGGGTTTGCCCCCTCCAGAGGGAGGTTACCTTATGACTCACAGAGACCTTATTTGTCATGACTCTGAGATCCATGTTAAAACTAACCTATGTAGCTGTAGGACTGAGACCACTTTACCACTCAGACTGAGACCATTCAAATAAACCCAAACATGACAAGGACATCATCTTCTTCTGCAATATCTCAGTTTGTACTCTTAAATCCATTTCCCTCTCCCTGGTTTAACCCTGGCATGGAAAAGCACAGGGAGAAAGCCAGTGACAGAGGATATAGATTAGGGGGGGTGGGAAGATCAACAATTGATAGTTTTCAGCTGACGTCAGAATGACCAGCTGGCGGGCAAAAAAGACGTTCTACAGCTGTTTAACACGGGAGTTAATACAGGAACCACCCACCTTTCAAGCTCTTTTAATATAAGTTAGTAAAATGCCAGACAGTTGTTGCTCGGTTGGCTGTTTAAATCGGCTAGGAGACAAGCTGATTAAAAAAAATGTTTTATTTCGCCGTGGCTGCCAGCTGATTGTACGTAGACGCCTTCTGGGTCAACTTTTCTCGGACACACAGTAAAGTAGCCTTACTTTTGGAGCTGGAAATTAAAGCAGTCACCCTGTTCTGGTCGCCTAATTTATCAGAATAGCTATCTAAAATGGCAATAAATCAAGTAATAAAGACAAGAATCAAAGCATCAACACGATTCAAATGGGTTTACCCAGCTGCTGATCTACCTAAGCACCTAAGCAAGCAAGTAGGCTAGGCTAGTGTATTTTGTCATTCAACTAGTAATACTACAATGTCAGTAGAACATATATGGGAAGATCATTTAAGTTGTCATTCGCCAGACCAGGTTTTCGTACTTGTTTAAACCAGGGAATTGTGTCAAATAATAAAGAACATCGTTGGGTAGGCTAACGGCTGCTAGCTTACAGCAGGTAGCTCGCTAGCTGGAAGCTAGCTATTAAATGGCACTCATCTTTGCTCTGATTATGAAGATGTTTTTAGTTTTCACCTTCCAGACGACATCGTTGTGAACAGAACCACTTCTGAAAATTAAATAAATATCTGTGCTTTTGTAGGATTTCAGTTTTTAAGATGTGTATGGGGACGAATTTTCTATTAGATAGATGTTAATATCTCCACACTGAAGCTCAGACAGGGACTTCGTTGAGGTTAAAGAAATAAAAATGTCAGGACAGCTGCAGTAAATGCATCACAAGTTTCTAATTTGTTTTCCCTTTTGAATATAGTTGTATGGTCTGTAGTTGATGGCGATCGTAGTGGAGTAGGCACTACTCGAAGTTTTCCACTGTTTCTCACAGTTTTGCTGTTCTTTTTGCCCGCCAGCTAACAAATGTAGTGACGTCACTAAAAACTATCAATTGGTACAGTGCATCTCTGGAATGTTTGTGAGGGGCACCATATACAAACACCTAATCCACACCACATGAATAGTTACAAGTTGAGAAGGCCATCTGTGGTTTTTCGAATCCAGAGATTCCCCGTCCTGCCTTACAGGGTCATAGTGCAAAACTGGTTATGGGGGTTAAGAGAATCAACAACAGCAAACCGTGTAATTGCTGTGTAAAATTATGAAATTGTTCTCATTACAGGGGGAAACAACAAAACTAAAATCTTCACTGCATACAAATAGAAATTGCAGTTTGATGAGGATCCAACTGCACATTGGGGGATATTTCTTTGTCAAGAGAGAACACTTTGAATCATAACTTCAATGTCAATAATGTACAACACATAAGTTCATTTAGCGGCTAAAATGCTTTCTCAAGCCTTCACCATGGTGCTTCACGATGTGGTCATACAGCACTGACGGGGCAAAACTCATTCATGACAACACCACTGCACAGGTTAAGCTGGAGATCCCTCCCTGGCTTGGCGAGTGGCGTCAGATTGCATGTTTTAACCCACGCTCCAACGGCTCCCTTCCGCTGTCATTTGTCATCAGCAGCATGATTGACAGGCCAGGCGCTATCAGTCAGGAGGAGTGGGAAGAGCCATCTATCTTAATCAGCGGGACTGCACAGACAAACCCAGCACAGCATAGCTCAAACCCACCCTCCCATCAAACCTCCCCCACAGCAGCATGCCAGACCATATACAGAGAGATACAGAGAGAGAGAGAGAGAGAGAGAGAGAGAGATATATAGAATTTGAGAGAGGAAGAGAGTAATGGCTCCTCTGTCGTTGTCTTCTCCTGAGATGCCTGGCAGGGTTTGTTCCAGACTTTGTTCCAGACCCCTGGCAGTTCCTCTGAGACTGGTCAGATGTTCAGGGTAACACTGCTGGATGACAGAGGACCGCTTCAAGAGATGAATCCTTAAGGGAGTTCTTGCTAATGACCTGGGGTGGATATCCCAGTTACGGTTTCTTTTAGCGTTTTACAAAGACTCAATGGTGTACCTTAAACCAAAAAAGTGTTTCCAAAACCATCTTTTAAGAGTTTCGCTAAGAAAAATCTAAAGTCAAAAGTTAAAATTAAATTCATAATATTGTGTTAAAAATAGATTAAGTTTTTAATTTTGATTTTAATTAACTTTATACACATTTCTTTTTAATGTAATAAAGCACAAAATGTAATGCAATATATATCTTGGTCTTACATCACAGACAATGCATACATACAGACACTGACATAAAATGTTAGGCCTCTAAAACATTTCTTTAATCTGAAAGGTGTGTTAAGGTGACGCTTGCTAGCTAAAATTAAAGTATATCTTAAGGTATAACTTAGCATAGCATTAAGAAGGCTCTAGGAAATATGGCTCTAATTTTATGGACATATTTTATATGATCTTGCCCTTTTTGTTACTCTTACTGTGTGACTAAAAGAACGGTTTCATTTAATGGTATTAACACAATCAGCAATATTGCAGTAGTCAAGTGTTGCCATTTCAGAGCCAGTATCAGAAGAGTATCATTGAAACACGTCATTCTGAAACCACCAATAAATATGTTGCACAGTAGTAATAATAATAATAATTAACACAGCATACTTACAGCCAGAGGTTTCCTTCTTATGGAGAGAACATTGCAGCACTAATAGCCTTTACCTCAACAGAAGCGCACTAAACCTTGAGTTATACAATCCTTTACATACAAAAGATGTATAACCTTAATAAGATCCATAAAGTATAAACTCATTATTAATGCATAGGAATACCCAGATTATAATGTTAGCATCATATAGGTATAGGCCTATTTATCTTACATCCTAAATTGCTATGGCCAGACTATTGCCTTCCAGAGAAACGAGGTAAGGAACAGGGTGTGAGTATTAAGAGCATAAAGCTGGCATAGTAGGAGGGTAATGCAAGGTCAGATCAATAGATAGTGCTGGTGAAGTGTGATGTTTGTTATGCATGGCTCTTGAGGGACGGTTGCATAACATAACAGTGGGCAATTTCAATACTGAGTGACTGAGAGCTCTTCTAGCTTCTATCACTATCACACATGAGTGCGAGATAGAGGGTTAGAGATAGAGAGATGTCTAGATGGCTTGTTTGTTTGTTTGTTAGTTTGTTTAGATGTTTACCTTTTGAGTTCTGTGTACATTTTCCTATTTATATTGTGTATGTTCTAGCTCTGAGAGCAACATATTTGTATCACAATGGACATATTTGAACACCTACACATAAAAACATACAAATGTATACATACACAAGAATGCACTAGTTTCTAGTATATGAATCACTCAAGCTCAGACCATTTAACCCCAGGTGCAGATATTGCGTAAATACCCGAGATAGTAGGAGAGAGTATAAGTTTATCACTGTGGTGTATGGTGAGGAAAGTGGTTCTCAACTAAAATAGACAGTGGAAAGATGTTTTAATAGACAAATTGACATCATTCCAGCAACATTACATAAGCTAACACCTTTCACTGCAGTTTCAATGTGTGGACAATATGTCACAGACATGACAGAAATGTCTATTTTTAACCATTTTAGCAATTGCATGTTATGAAAGGGGAATGTGGAGGCTACATGTGTACTGTAAAGAAACTTTAGGAATTACATTATATCAATAAGTTAGTAGTTTCCTGTTACTCTCTCTCTCTCTCTCTCTCTCTCTGTCTCGCTCTCTGCCTTGCTCTGAATAAGGCCAGTAAAAGTTACATGACTGATTTCTGGTCAACCTTCTGGTCCTCACTTTCAGACAATTAATTAATGATGGATGATACCAAGCTGATTGTGTACTGACGGCCATTATCAAAGGGAAAATGCAATGCAGAAAGACCGCAGAAAGACAAGGCTGGCAGTAGCAGCAGCAGAAACATTGGCGGTGTGAATACACAAACGCAACCGAGACGCAGCAGTACCACAGCGTTGTCGGCAGGCACATGCAACGCAGGCAGTGTGAAACGGACGTTAGAGTCAGGGACAGAGAAAGACTGTGTGGAAAAGCAGTGGGATAAGTGGAAAAAAGTTATGCTCCGGTCAGGAGTTCCCCAAAGTACTGAAGTATTTAAGCGCCCTTGAGAACTGTGAAAAGCGCTTTATAAATGGTATGTATTATTATTATTATTGTTATTATTATAATTATTATTATTATTATTATTAAGTATTTATAAAACAATTGGGGTCTATCGCATTATTTAGTTGTTTCTGATTGGACGAGAGATGTTCCGTGCCATGGATTATCCCAGAACAACCCAACGGGGACTTTTCACAGCTAATAATAAATCACTCTGCAATGAAACATTCTATATCGCATTGATGATAACCGTTAATTCAAAGTTCTTATAATTCCAAACCAAGACGTTGACAATGGAACTTTTTTGGTTGCGGAGAAACAATGGCAAAATAAACGTTTTTTCATCAATAACTTTGTGTTTAAATGTGGATTGGTTGACTATAGAATTGTTTTATAAAAGAGCGTGGGGTAGGTAAGGGATATAGGTAAGGGGTTGGTAAGGGATATAGGTAAGGGGTACTCTTACCTCTTGCCTGCGGCCTCAGTGGCTACGGCCGAACACCACCCGTGGGAATATCCCTTACCTACCCCACGCTCACTCGTACTATATTGCTTAATCGAGTAATTGAGCAGCTACAACAATTCTCGAGTTTCTACATTAACATCAAGTAGTCGTTAATCACATGATGCTAGTGTAAGAAAATGGGTCAGGTTCTCAATACTTTCATTGCTAGTATTGACTACATAACCCATACTGCTTTGTTTGAAGTCAGGGGTGAAACAGGTTTTGGAGGAAATTGAGAGAAGAGAAGAATAGTTGATGAGTGGAAGAGTGTTTTGGATGGCTCTGGAAAGTAAAGCGCTTTAGTTCTTTACTCGTCTGTCTCCATGAAATTATTGCCTGCACCCTTCTTTATACCAGCTATCACATGCAATAATTTTAAAGTAAGTTTGGAGGAAGGATGGTGGCAGCAGAAATCAATTGTTTTGGAAGTTCTTTGACGAAAACAAATTAACGTTGTGATTAAAAATTATTTGTAGCAATTGTGAATTGTGGAGGATTAATGTTTGTTTTTTCAGGAAACCATTACTTGACTTCTGGAATGATGTACTTGTGCAACCCCTGGCTCCACTCTCACGGGCAGTTCCCTATCTCCCTGAAAGGATGGGCTAATGCAAGCGACACTCTCCGGCTTTAAATCAGGCAGAAGGTAATCCGCTTTCTTAATTGGGTAATTAATGTCAGAGCCTGGCCCACCTCTCCCCGAGGAGAGGCGATGTCATTGCACAGGGGAGTACCTTTAAGCAAATCAGGAGGGGGGAAGACCTTTCGCACCAGAACACACTTAATCCCAGTCCACAATCCAAAATCAATCAATATAACTCGTGCTGGTTAACACTTTGTTGTATTTAATTGGCCCATAATGGCCTTTATGTGGCGTGTGTGTATCCACTGATGTGTAAGCTAAAGATAAGCCCTTATGCAGTACAGACACCATTACATTTTGGTCACAGTTTATATTAAGTGTCCTTTTTACAGTGTACTTACCCAGGTAATAAATAATGCTACCCCTAACGCTAAACCTAACCTCAAACCCAAGTATATCTCGTTACAGCATATTCTAACAAAACTTTGCAACATACTTCAATTCCTTAACACGTATTTATAGTACCTAGTAACAGAAAACATGCAGGTGTAGTGGGGAGACATTTTGAGTGTATAAAGAAGACAGGTCTAAAAAGTACAAAAGCTTTAGAACACCATATTAAAAGCATTATATCAAGAGACACATAAATCACAAATGTTGAGGAGTCTATAGTTTGAGAGGGAGTTTTTCCCCTTCTTTTTTGCTCAAACAACTGTCTCTCGAACAATGCCTTGTAATTACTCTTACAATACAGGCTGTTCGTCACCATAATTGAAATCAAGGTTCAGCCAGTAAAAGCCCAGATGTAACTAGAGTAGTCTTACACTTGTGCTGTGATCATTTGTTGACTTCTGTCAATCAACGCAGAGATCATTTATCGATTTCACACCAGATAATTGCTGGTTTAATTGATTAAACTTACTGCACCTTGACCTCATTTCTGTAAACTGTGATTTGGTTCAAAGCATTGTTTGAAACATTTTCCCCTGCTTTTTCTTCTGTGCAAAGTCAACTAGAGGCTAAAGGGGTTTGAAGCATGTTTGATGGCAGTTGTTCATATCTCTATTGTACTGTTTATGCCCAAGCCCTCGTCTCTGACTCTAAACGAATCAAGAGGAAGCATCTCTTAAATTAAAGATGAGGTCCACGATTCTGCTGGCAGGTTCCTTACCGCAGGAAGCTGCGATATAACAACGGGACTTGACCAAGTGTAATGGACTGTTCAAAGAACTTATTCATTCACGGCGCTAGGCAGGGAGAAGTGCGCCGCGCTCTGGCCCCCACCGGAGCCTATAAATACCGCGGCGCCCCAAGACTCCCAAGAATTTTCTCTACCCTTATTACTGGTCGTATACTTGTTTCTATTTTTCCAACAGATTTAATAGTCATTACGAGCTGGTGAGTTTCGGGTTATTTAACCTTCACTACCTCAAGAGTGCTACAAGTACGACTTGCTTTTAGAAAGTCAAGTTCACTGTCTGCAACGTGTTAGACTAGCTAGTCTGTGACTAGCCTGCTAGCCGGGTTTGCTAACCTTGTGTTGGTGATAGTGTGCTTAATATTTCTCTGTGTGCTTAATATTTCTCTTTTCTTACAGAAATGTCACGACAGAGTTTCCCCGGGTGTGGCCATGCCAAAGAGAAGGGCGACTGCCACCGCCGTTGTGTTTTCTGCCTCGGTAGGGAGCATGCGGAGGCTGCGTTGGGTGGCGCAGACTCCGGGTGCAACGTATGTGTGGCTATGACAATAGCCAGGGCCAGGAGACGTTTCGCGTTATGGGAGCACGATGACACAGCGACTGCAGTGCCAGCCGGGGAGTCCCCGGTCGGGCTGGTTGCCTCCTCGGCCCCAGGCAGTTCAATGGTGACCACCCTGGGGCTGCCTGTCCCCTTTCGCCTCGCCTGCCCTCTTGGTCAGCCCAGACCCTCGTGTTGTTGGGTTACCCTCCGGATTTTTGGTTATCTCCGGTGGGAAATATGATTTTGGGCTGGAGACAGAGAGTCTGGTTGACTACTCTGATGCCTCGGGCGAGGAGGAGGAGGACTGGGAGATGGATGTGGATGTGGCGCTACCACGAACTCGCCCCCGGACACATCCAAAATGCTGGGTCAGCAGCTCCACGAGGTGGTGATGAGAGCGGCGCACGCTCTAAGTCTCCCTCTCCCTCCTCCGCCCAAGGAACGGTCATCCCTGCTGGACGGGATGTTCTATGGTGGCCCTCCAGTGGTGGCACAGTGCACCCTCCCCGTCTACGAGGAGGTGAAAGCTACGTGGGGCACGCCCTACTCGGGGCGAGCCCCTGTCCCAGGCTTCGGGTGCTACATCAATGTAGACAAGTCGGAGGAGTTCGCCTACCTCTCTTTCCCTCCGGTTGAGGAGGCGGTTGCGGGCTACCTAGCCCCTTCCACCCCCACGATGCGCCTCGGTCATGGACCCCAGTTGCCCACTGGGGTGGCCAGTTATCAGGCAGCGCTGGCGGAGAAAGCTTATTTAGCGACTGGGCAGGCGGTGTGTTCAACGAACACGGCCGCGCTGTTACAGCGCTATCAGGCTAAGCTCCTGGCAGAGCTTGCAGCATCGCTGGGGGAGAGCAACGAGACCGTAGTGGAGCTCCGGCGAGCTACGGATCTCACGCTGCGCCTGACGCGGTGCACCTCCCAGGCTCTGGGGAGAGTCATGGGAGCGAGCGTGGCAACCAACCGGTCGCTGTGGCTGACACTGTCCAAGATGACAGACAGGGAGAAGGTGCCCCTTCTCGACGCACCAGTCTGCATCCAGGGCGCGTTGGAGAGTCTGTGGCGACAATGTCTGCTAAGTTCGTGGAACAGCATAAGAGCAAGGAGGCTTTCCAGGCTTGGATGCCTCGCTCAGGGAGCTCCGACACCCAGTTTTCATCGAACCCCGAGTGCTGGGCAGAAGAAGGGTTTAAGTCCCCCGCTCCTCCGGCAAAGATACAAGCCGGAGCTCGAGGGTGGAACAGACACCAGTTCCCCCCTCCCTATTTTTTTCCTGAAGAAACATGTTGATTGGCTGGAATTGTTTACAGCCTGGTCCGAGCAACTGTTTGTTTCCCATCTACAGAGCCAGGACTGTGTTAGAACACCAAAGTTTTTTTTCTGAGTGCACTCACTGAATGGGCAGCCAAAGCACCATAAGGTGCAATTCACTTGACACAAAGATTTTGACAAAAAGTATATTTGATTAGATGTACTTATAGCACCTTTAAGGCAAATTGTTGCCCTCAAAATCACGCGCACACAATTATCATTTATCACAGGGCCTCAGAGATCAAGCATGCAGGTGACAGATGCCAGGTCAAACAGCGGCCATTGTCAATGTAACTGCAAACAGAGGGGCCTTTCATATCATCCGCACACCACGTTTTTCGCTCTACGCATCCCTCCATTTGAGTCTGAGCACGAGAAATAGCCGCCATTTCTACTCCTAGACCCTTTCTACTCTTCATCAAAAAGAAGGATCTTAGTGGAGGGTTGAGGGAGGAAGAAAAAAAGCTCCAGATTAAATGTCTGTCAGGCTGTGTTATTGCTGTGAATAAAAAATATTGCGGGAGAATGGTAAATATCCCAGGAAATTAGTTGTCTCACAGTGACAGAAACACCATCTGTCTGAGGCGTGAAAAAGAAAAAAGAGAAATGATGGTAAAAAAAGGAGGCAGGGAGGAGGTGGGGCTTTGTGGGTGACTAAGATTTGCTGCGGTGTCAGCTGCCGAGCTGGATACTTCTCAGTGAGGGCAACACCTCACATGCGACAGCATGGAAGTTCTGGGCATGATCTCATGGTGAGTGAGTACCAGAATGTGGTACTTCTTGGTAATGCTAACACTTTACTCGAATTCTGCTTCATAATACTGACATTACCAACTCATAAACGTGTCAGATGTTATTCATGTTACATCGCTGAACACTGAATGTAATAACTATTTATGACAGATCTACAATGACATGGTTATGTCAGTCCTATGAAGTAGGGTTCAAGTAAAGGTTACCGAGACCATCATAGGGGGTGTTCCAGCTAAGGTCTGGAATTATCACCTGTGTGGTAGAACAGTGGAACCTGCTCTGTATACCTTTGTGTTCGTGGTCTGTAAAGTGAAGGACAATAAAGTATACCAGAGGAGGTAGTTAATAATTTCCTTTAGTTCCTGCCTGCATTTAATTTCTTTCTGGCTTGTATCCATCGTTCGTTGCGCCTTAAGCAGACGAGTGTAACAACAGGACAAAAATTCTCTTAATTGACTTAGAGAGAGAGAGAGAGAGAGAGAGTGTTTGTGTGTGTGTGTGTGTGTGTGTGTGTGTGTGTGTCCGTGTGTCCGTGTGTGTGTGTCCGTGTGAACTGTCAAAGAGGAAGAGCTGCATATTTAATATGCAAGGCGACGTGAAATGTTTCTTTGCCTCTCTGGAGAGGGGGCAGGAGAGGACAGGGAGGAGGAGGTGGGGGAGGGGGAGGGGATACCCCTGCGGAAACCTTGGCACCACTTCAGTGGCATGGCAGTGAAAGGCAGGGACCGGAGGAGGAGGAGGCCAGGGGATAAGGAGCGTGCCAACTTCGCACAGAGGGACTTCTGTCTGGCAACTAGTGGCAGTGGGCGCGGGGGGGCAGCCTTTTCCCAGAATGCCCTGCAGCGCTGTGCCATGCTGCGGCGCACCACGTCGACACAGACGAGCACTACAGACAAACTACACCGTAGTATCAGGGTCAACCAGAGGAATACGGCAGTCTCAGGGTCAACTGCTATGAACAGGGTCAGCGGCATTTCTCCATACAATGCAGCTTTGGTGCTCTGGTCCAGTCAACCACCACTGGTAGAATGGCTGTAGTTAGTTTTTAAAAGCATCTTTATGTAGGAATTTATGATTATTTATTTATTAATTTATTTTATTTAGGTATGTTGTTATAGGCACTTGGTGTTGGTGGCATCTTCAGTTTCATTTTATGGCATATGGTATGAATGTTGTGAGGCCTGGGCATCCAGGCTACACACCCACATGTTTCTGTATTTTTTATTTCATTTTACAAAAATAATAATCATTTTTTTAAAAATTCCTGCATTTGTTCATCTGTCATTCCGATTATGCATTAAAGCACTCAAAAATAATATGGTATCGATGATCAAAGACACAATCATTTGGGGTCAACTGTGTGTCATTCAGGCAGCAGGTCTACTTCACACTACTTGGCACATGCACATTTTGAGTGAGCACGAGGGAGAGAGAAATAGAAAGAGAGAGAGTGCACCAGTTACAGAGCTAGTCATTGTTACCATGGGTGTCAGTTCGGTTTGAAAAGAGATGGGATTTTACGTAGGCCAGCCTACCTGTCACTCACCCATTGCATTCTGCGCTATTAGAATGAGCATACCCCGAATACAATTGCAACACATTTGATTTGCTAAAAGAGAGGATGCAGAACTTGAAATCAACCAATCACCGTAACTAGGAGTCATGCAAGTGAGAAAACCAGGAATTGTAGCGCTATTATTAGGTCGTCCACCTTCGCTGTCCGAGGATGCAGGTTTGAAACCAGAGAGGGACTTAGCCCTAAAACTATTTTATTGTGCAACTATTATTGATTATAAAGTCACATAGTGAGTAACACATTAAAAAACAGCTGTGCATACTTCTGTGCACTTAACAGATTTTTACAATGTTAGCCACAGGCTACAGGCATCTATGCAATAAAATTACTCAAATGGTGCATATGGTCGACAAATATATGACCAACCAAAAACAGCAAAGCTTAATAATAATGAACAGTTAACTTGATATAGGTAGTCCACTAAAAGTTATCCACGTATCATTTCATGAAGTGTAATGTAGGTTATGCTAGAAATTATGAACTAGCAGATAGCTAGTTACAGACAAGACTTGCCCGAGGTGCTGTCTTTATGCCAAGTCTGACTTTACTTGGCAAACAAAACCAAAACTGTGATGACGGCAAAACCTGACTGGGCATCAGCAAAGGATTAGCTACATGCAGCTAGTTTCAGCGCCCGAAGTCTAGAATCGAACTCTGGCCACTTAATCACATTGACTCTTAGACTAGTGTTACACACGGCTTTGATTTTCTCGTTTCAATTCAATTTCCATCTATAAACTGCTGATTATGCACTTTGAGAAGGTAATTATTGTAAAGAGATTTTATTTTTAAAGCTAGCCAAGACTGTGAAAGTGAAAAGTTTACACAGCAAAACATTAACTAAATCACAAAAGGCACCAGTTAGAATTATACTGAGTTTTATTTTGGCTGTCTATGCTGTAGATCACCTTTTCCTAAACTGGGGTACGCATACCCCCAGGGGTACGCAAAGTAACGTAGGGGGTACTTAGGGGAAAACATGTGAGAGTGGGTTCTGAAGGCCGATTTAGGGTCGTTTTAGACGCAGAACCGTAAGCACTTAATTCACTCAAGGAACTTGTTTTAGACGGCTGCAGCACTTTAAAATGATGTGTTTATGAGTTACATTATTCAAAGAAGAGAGGTTAACAGCGAGAGAATCGCCAGGTGTAGCTTTTGTATATGAGCAGACCGGGCTCATTCTATCAAATCGCGGGTGCAATTGATTGATTCACGACAATATGAACTCAATGAATGATATCACCATGACTCACAAGTGGTGGAAAATGCATTTGAAAGTATTTGTTCGGTGAATTAGCACATTCTCTCCAAACAATCGCGGGTGAGGATGGGATATTCTCTCCATAAATTCACGGTCATTTGAGCGTCCTTATAAATGTTAAAAGAGGGTTTGTAAAGGAGTTCATGTCTTCGGACCTCTTCTGTTATGTTTGTTCATAATCCACAAGGAAAGGCTTGTGGGACAGTCTGCCGGGTATTCATGATTAAAAAAAATTCTGGGTCTAAAAAAGACTGTAGTATGCTATGAAACCGGAAACGTGAGACTCTGTGAAAGGCTGTGGTTAGCCAGCCAATCACTGTCTTTGCGAGCTGCGTAGGGCCGGAGTGTCTTTGTCACAGTCAGAAATTTTGGGGCGACGCACTTAAGCACGTAAGGGGTGGGTATTTTACTGCGCAAGGGGCTCTTGTGTATCTTATGTGCTTACGCGTTGTGTCTAAAACAGAGCATATATCACCCTTTAGCTCTGATGAGCTCGGGGGGGGGGGGGGTACGTAGCTGGAGATTGAATGTCTGAAGGGGTACAGGACTGTACAAAGTTTGGGAAACACTGCTGTAGATGGTGTTAACCAGGTTCATGCATGCCTTTAAGATAACAAGCATATTATTTTTAGAGCAGCGTAACTGATTTCTGCTTTCAACTAATCACTCCTGTGTCCATACATGTCCTATTTCAAACAGTGAACACTACGAGTGCTAGAAAGGAAATTACCTGTCACATCTAACAACCATACATTATATAAGCTATACAATTATAAAGACACTTGAAAAAAGTCTGGCAGTGATTCATCACCCACCACTGTAATGTGAATCTAGACTGACATGCCAGTGGGACTGCAGTAGAGTCTTATGTGTTTTAAATGTGAGGTATAGAGGCTTTACAGGAAATAGCATCTGCTCACTCAGCAACATTGTAAAGGGGATGTATTTCACAATTAATTGGAATCCTAGACAGACAACCACAAAATCTCCCTCTCTCTCTGTCTCTCTCACACACACACACACACACACACACACACACACACACACACACACACACACACCTGTCACTAATCTTGATTATTGTGGTCTGGTATGGAAGCATTTAGCTGTAGCTGTTAAACAAAGCTGTTACATATTCATATGTGTATAAACAGTCTAGACAACCTCATTGCAATTTGTCCTTGTGATCAATTCTGATGTCACATCTCTGTTGCACTTAGAGCTGTAAGCGTCTAAACTGGGTTTTTCAAAGTTTACAAAGACCATTTTAAAACATCATCCTGTTGGATTGGATTGCTACAATGATATGCCCCTGCAAACTCTTCCTTGCCTGGTATCATCAAGGATTCTTCTGTTATGATCTCCCACTATGCATTTTCAAGATCTGCAACATGATATCCATTTGGAAGAATGCCTATTGAACCGAATCTAACCTCTCATCTGATGGGCATCAGGTCAATTAGTATGACCCATTTCAACCAGAAAAAAAAAACTTACATGCACTTCCTGAAGTTCATCTTAAGTTCTACCTACTGAAAAGACACAACTAGCTTGTTTCAGCACACTGAAACTGAATTTGACAGTGTATCCCCTCTCCAAAATATTACAGCCCATTTTCCAAAAGGACCAGCACCCCCTTTGAGACTGTGTGTGTTTGAATGGTGTAACACCAGACAACACCATTGCAGCCTGCGTTTGATCTCAGAGACACTTTCGTTGCTCTTTTGATGCCTACTCTATGTTTGCCCTGGGAGTGGATTCATCAAATGTGTGTGTGAGGCCTGGATAGGGCCTAATTAGATTATGTCTCCTCAATTATAGTGCCGCAATTAATCCTGTGTTGATTATGAAGCGAGAAGAGCTGTGTTGTTCATTTTAATCAGCTGCATTGTCAATAACTTGAATCAGGTCATCGTTAGACTCCCCATGTGTCGCCCCTTGCGGACCTCCACAAAATGAGAGGACACACACACAGCCAACATGTACAAGAACACACAGCCACCAAGCATGTACCCACACAAATACACAGGTTTATACACATACAGAAACAAAAGACATGCACATGTGCCGGCACGCAAATGTGCAGGTTTTTACATGCGCAAATAATGCACATACAGTATACTTTCTCTCGATGTAGCTCTCTCTCTCTCTCTCTCTCTCTCTCTCTCTCTCTCTCTCTCTCTCTCTCTCTCTCTCTCTCTCTCTCTCTCTCTCTCTCTCTCTCACACACACACACACACACGTACACACACACACTAACCTCTGAGGTATACATGTTCTCCAACACAAACATCACTCTAACTCTCTTTCAAATAAATACATTTACTGAATAACCCATGTGTTTACAAGCAGACACTTAAAGTACATGCATCTATCCACACACACACACAGGCATCCGCAGCAGAAAACAGCCAGTGGAAATGCTCGCATGACTTTGGGCATGTGGCTCTGCTGCTCTCAAGACATGAGCACCTCCATGCCTTCACATTTCTGAGGTGCAGACACACTTGTTTTGGTTTAGTGATATATGCATGTTTTCTCTCCGGCTGCTACAAACCCGGGGTATGAGAGATTCGGGTGGTCTCTACATTACAGTAATATGGGTCTGTTCTTTACAAGAAAACCCCCCCAACCACCCCACCCCCCCTTCCAACTCATCACCTCAGTCAAAGCAAAGGGCTCATCAAAGACTCCTGCTCATGAAATTCAGATGCATGATCCCCCCCCCATTTTTCTTTTCTTTTCTTCTCTTCTCTTCTCTTTATTTTATGCCTCGCTAGTGCACTTCACAACGCAAAATTGGCTCCCAGAGAAAAGAACTTTTCATCTTCCTATGCCCCCGAAGAGGATGTCAGTGTGTGCTTCTTTTTTTTCTTTGATAATTGCCTCTTCTGGAAAATGCCGGAATGCCATAGATATTTTGATGTTTTTTCGTGATTCAGAGAAATTAGTGGGGTGCTGATGGTCGGCCTGCTGTCAAGGTCAAAATGTTCAACAAACAATAGTCATCTTAGCTGAGATTTTCTTTGTGTGTGTGTGTTATTTCAGTGGAAATAATCAGTGTGCTTCACTTCTAAGCCTCCTTGATGAGAAAATGGAAACAACGGCGTAAAAACCTCCTGTGTGATCTTCTCCAGGCCAACTGACTAAAATTATCCATACAAATGACAATTCTGGGAAGCACAACAGGACTGTTGAGAATCGATCATACTAATTAGCTCCTTTAAAAACTATAATTATATTAATTGACTGATGCAAGTTGCTGACTTTTTGCTGGTGATTGCCAGTAATGCTTTCAAGAGAACTGAGACAAATGGATTGCCTGGGAGACAGCAGAGAGGACTTACAAAGGGCTGCCGAAACAAAAGGATAAAAACGAATTTCCTGTTTTAAGCTTGTGAATGGTTTAGAAGAAATTTCGTTTTTTAATTTTGAAATTGAATCTTTGAAACAATAATGTTAAACACTGATTAGGCTGTTGCTTTGTCTTAAATGTGCTCGCCCGTTACTGCTTTCTCCAAGACTTTGTGTTGGAGGAAGAGTGTGTATTATGCAGTGGCAATTGGGGGGTCAACTTTTTAGTATAGACAGAACTTAGGCAGTACAACACAGTTCAAAATTCACTGTTTACAATTCAATGTGTAAATGTTTCGGCACCCAGCAAACGTTTCTTTTGACTTCTTTGGGAGGGTCAAAGTCTTAAATAAATCCACTCAACCCCGCTACAATTTGCACCACGCTTGGACGTACACTCTGTCTCTATTCACAAAACAAGTCTTCCATGTAGTTACTACACTCATTTTACCCTGACATAAGCATAAATTCACATAATATTTACATTTGACTAACAAACCCCATTCATCAATAAATCAATCATATCAGAAACTTTACATTGTAATTAAACTTTGAAATTGATTCCCCCCTCACATCCACACACTAGACTCCTTTACAGAATTGAAACTTATCTTTTTAAACTAGTTTAATCAATACATGCATCAACTGCATTTTAATTTACAATACCGATTTTAACTCATTGCTGAGCTGAGATCTGTCCCCATTACACATTTTATTGTTGATTATGGTTTGTCTTATTGTTTCTCTTATGCAATGAAATGTGACATTGAGTATCATGAAAGTTGTTATTATTATCATTATTATTATTATTATTATGTTATTTGTATTGTCGTTGTTGTTATTATTATAATGTTATTTTTATGTCATTCTGGTCAGTGAAGACCAGTGATACCAATGCCAATTCATCAGTCCTGTGCATGCTTAATTGCGCATTAGCTAGCACACGACACAGACAGCATGGGAAGTATTGTTTCTACTAAACCCTACATTAGCATGTGATAAGACTTTACACCACTATGGTAAGCTTTGCAGAGCAGAGCACACCACATTACACCTGTCATATTTAAGTTCCTCGATTTGTTCCAGGGTAATGGTGATGATGTGCCTGGGGAATAAGTATGGATTAACCAATAAGGTACCTTTCATTTCTAACGCTGTTTGTTATTATTATCATAATAGAGCTCTGCTGGTATGTCATTACGCTGTGCCATTAGAACACACACAGAAACCAAACACACATACAGAAAGCCACAAGGCACATACACACAAAGCACACCCCCTCCCACAAACACACACATGGCACACTCACATTTATTCTGTTTCTCCCAGATAAACACACAAGCCCAGTCTCGAGTCATTGCCTTAATGTTAAGTCTTCCGACTAAGCCTGGGTGGTGTTGTCTATGAAAATACAGACTTCATTATGAAGCTGGGGAGGCTGATAAACGCATTTGTTTGGCTCCCGTCTGTCGGTCACATGGACCTGGCCGGTGTGTGTGTGTGTGTGAAGCTTCTTCCCCTTATTGGGTGCATCCATATGAGACCCTGCACACTGATCAAACTGTGACAGGTAGAGGTGGAGACCGACTGGACACCGCGCCCCTCGGGGAGGCTAGCATATGCTTACACAATAAGTTCTGAAGGGGACTAATTTGAGGGTGGGAGAGAGGTGGATAGTGTGGATGAGAGCGAGAGAGATAGAAAGAGAGTGAGAGAGAGAGGGAAAAAGAAAGGTAGTTAGACAGAGAAAGAGATGCAGGGACTGATAGGAAGAGAGAGAGGGAAAGAAAGCAGTGAAAAAGAGAGAGAGGAAGAGGAAAGAAACAAAGAAAGGAAGAATGTTTTTGTCTGTGTTTGGGAAATAAGGAGAAGAAATGTGAATGTGTCGTTTGCTTTATTACCCCTTGAGCACCAAAGACAGGGAGCCACTGTGCTCTGGGTAGCACGCAGTCGCATATTAGTTTGAAGACCAACTGGAAGTTTGGACAAAATGTGTTCACTGAACTTGGCTGTTGTTGCACAGTTATCACTACAACAACTTGACCTCTCTACTTGCAGTGCTTTGTAAACAAAAAAACTACAAAAAACGACTCAATGTGAAGATATTTACGAACTAATTCTCACTAAATTCCGGTACTATGTAAAAAGGAATTGTTTACACATGCAGTAATGATTTGGTTTTCATTGTTTTCAGAGAGCATTAGACAGATAAAAAATAGCCCAGAGCAAGTTTATCTGCGATGAATTATTCATTAAATGTGGTGCCATGATTAATATAAGATCATACACAAACAAGGCCACACGGAGACCATAAATTCATGGCTTGATTGATGGTCGTGATTATGTCATCTGTTTTTGTATTCAGGTCTTGTCCACAGGTTGGGCCGTGTGTGGGATTCCAGTGGTAAAACATTCCTCGAGGCCACTCTCTCTCTCTCTGTCTCTCTCTGTCTCTCTCTTTGCTTCTCATGTGTGCTGTCTAAAACGAGCATCAACCTCTATGTTTTTTTTATCCACGTTTGTAAACATCAGATTATTTACGATAGCCTTCACACAAGTCCCAAGGCTAAAAATAAATAAATTATACATATGGACTTGCACCTAGGGAAAACATCATCTATAAAAAATATGACCATAACAAAATATGACCCACACATAGTAACATCCATACATCCTTTTGATGAAGATTTAATAAAGAAATCCGGATTCGGTACGCTAAACCAATCACAACATTAACCTGACTATGCAGATGATTAATCGTATCAGTGTTAGGCATCTCGAGTGATGCCTTTTATGTGGTTTCACACTGACTGTTGTCTGACCGTGACTAATTACATTTGGCTCTGCCTCCTCATTGACCCCAAATCAGTAGGCGCAACCTTATCATAACCTGAAAGCTCGTGTTTGCACAACAGAGGGTGACTTATATAAGCCCATACACATTGTTATAATCCCCAATTTCAAAGGATCGCATGCCATAACATGCCAGAAGGTGTATTTGTGTGTGTGTTGTGTCAGTGTGGGTGTGTGTGTGCTTGTGTGATTGGGTGCGTGACTACATGTCACATAGAAGAGAGGGGGAAAGATTGCTTGAGAGAAAGAAAAGAAGTGCCGCTACACACTTAACTGCTCTTTACATATCATGGGCACATCTCTATGGAGGGGTTGTCAGTGACACCCACTTTCACACACTCACTCTTTCGATGACGACGCAGACACAGGTGAGGGTGATGTTGTGTGGGTGGGTGTGTGTGTGTGTGTATGGGTTGGGGGGTTGCTTTTTTTGGTGTTTTGAGTTTACAGAATATCACTTTCAAAGTCTTTTTAAAAGTCACACTGAATTTTTCAAGCTCTCATATGGAAACTAACAAACACACACCCACACACACACACACACACACACACATTCACACTGTGGTCACAATCTTTTGCAAAGAAAAGATGATCAAACCATCACTTGTCTATGAATGACCAGCCCCCACACAGTCAACAGAACATAATGTTCTTTTTTGCATTGCTCCAACAGATGTATGATAATGTACCTCAGATCTGAGAGGCTATAAGCACTCATAAGCAGGTAATGTTGTTTCTGTAATTACATAATAGCTCCCCAAGCAACCACTCACTGAAATGATTTTGAAATATGCACCGTTGAACGAAGGTGTTACCATTGCAGAAAGAATGAATGCATTTTAAATGTGCTGCCCTCAGATCACTGATATTACTTTACATGTTTACTTGTATTCTGGCCATTAAAACAGAAAACAGAGTGGATAATGGGAGTCAATGTTAAATGTTGTGTTTTAACAGCTTAAGATCAGTGGCATTTGCTGTCCACACAGAAAAGCATGCCTACAACATAGGCTTCACGGTATGCTAATATGCTGTTGTGTGTGGGTGGTGTGTGAGCATAGTCTTTGATCTCTCACGTAGCCCAGAGAAACGGAGAGAAGAAGGGAGCGAGAGAGAGACAGAGGGAGAAAGAGAGAGAAATCATGAATGTCATCCATTTTTCTTGTGATTCATTGTAAACCCATAGCTCCCTTGTTTTCTCATTTTAAAACCAGTGTTTCATCAGGCTTCCACACGACTCCCAGGTGAGCCAGCACTGGGCAAAACCCATTCCAGCTTTATGGTGCCTTGATGAGGCAGAAACTACAACAGTTTCCTTAACAAGCCTTCATATAAAAACGTGCCTGTTAAAAAATACTGGTTCATTGCGAGCCGACGCATATCACTGACTGTGCTGTTTCTTTAACTGGAGGAGAGATTGAGGGTAAAAAGGGGGGAGAAAAAAGAAGAAAAAAAAAAAGCGGTGTGATTTAGTTAATCATCCAGCTAAGGCGGGCCTCCACTCATCAATGTCTGTTGAGACCAGAGGGAAAGAGAACAGTGCCATCTATTGATCCTGCCTGTGACAGAGAAGGACGCAGAGGTGCAGACGCGCTACTGCCCTGGAGCGCTCTTAGCAACCACCACAATTCTCCATCTCTCTCTTTCCCTCACTCACTATATCTGTCTCTCGGTCTGTCTGCTGTGGTCATTTAACCATCTTAATTCTTTGTCAGTCTGTCTCTCTCTGTAAATGGTTGTATTTCCCTCCCTCTCTCTTTCTCTCTCTCTCTCTCTTTCTCACACACACTAACATACACACTCTCTCTGTAAATAGTCTAATCGTCTCATATAGATGCTCACTATAGATCACTGTGTACCTCCTGTCTTTACACAGGTACTAATCCGCAGAATATAAAATCATAATAAGAAATCATTCCGTCAAACCGGCGGGGAACAGCCATAATTCACATTGAAAGAAAAATCCACAATAGACTGTTTATAGATTTGAGACAATGGAACATTTAGCACATATAAAATAAATACTTTAATGAATGGTCATAAATAGTTCATAATCCCAAAATGTACTTCAATAAGTAGGTTGATAAATCAATGCATATTAGATCATTCACGAAAGCTGTTGCAAAAACATTTGATCAGTTGATATAATTTCTAATGTCTTTTTAATATGGCTTCTATACTCTGCTCATTTGCACATACCTTGTTATAATTTGCAGCTTTGTACATTCTCCTGGTGGTAACTCACTGCAAGGCACGATGATTGCTTCATAGCGAATCATTTTCAAACCAAACAACGCCCTTGCCATCTTGAACCCCACTGTGTGAGCCAACTCTGTTCTCACTGCCGTCTCGGCCTGTTTCGTAGATAAAGGGACAAATTAAGTGTGAAATGCATCAGGACTGCTGAGCATCTAGCTGCATCCAATTTCCACCCACGCTCATCCCGCAAACACCTCATCGAAGAAGTAATTTGTCTGCTATATCGTGCTGCATGGTAACCATAGCATAGCCATTGGCCTTATGACTGTTCCAGATTGGTTTACAATGAGCATTTCAATGTAGCCATTGTTCACCGTCGATTTTTATGGCCTCTGTTATTGTTTATCTTCTGAGCACTGTGTGCTCAGCGCGAGCTGTAATATTTTTCTACTCCGCCACAATGTTGAGTCTGTGCTCTCGAGCAGATGAGCATTAAGTCTCTCAGCACACATATGCTTTGTCTGTCTGTTTGTCTGTCTCTCTTTCTCTCTCTCTTGTTCTCTCTGCAAAGTACATAGACACACAAACACACACACCCATACACTCAAACCCACAGACACAAAGCCACACACTTATTTCTCCTCTCCTTATCTAATTCCACTTTTACCGTACATGCGTCATACTGGGAAAAAAGCAGAGAAGAGGAACAAATTGGCCTCTATTTGTGAGCCCACATCTCTGAACTCGTTTTGGTGTTTGCAATGAGAGCATGCCAAAGCCTTCACCAGCAGGTTATGTGTCATATTGCTCGTATACAACAGTTCTTCTACCAATCATTCAATTTGAAGACACCAGATTTTCCTAATTTATTATCTGCTCCAAAAAAAATGTTCCAGCCAGAGTGTTTAGTGTCAAATGTTATGAAGCAAAGAATATTTTCAGTCTGCAGCCGAGTCAGAAAGGCTTCTTATACACATTCATTTGTGCACGCACCTGTCTTTACGTTACATGTTCATTTTTACACACACCTGTCATTACTTTACTTTTGGGTTAAAGCAAAGATTTGATTTGAAATATGAACTGTCACTATCCCACTCATGCTCAGCCAACTGGTATACAGTACGACAGTCGAACAAACTGATTGCTAATTATTATTAACAAAATGAAGAAATTACAATACATTGAGATACAATTAGAATAAGATGAAGTTATAGTAAAACTATTTGAAGGATATTGATGGAGAGAGGTTTGCATCATACTGGAATCACCTATAACACATTACACAGCTGTTGTTGAAGACCCGGTCCCTGACAATAAATAAAGCTAAAGTTCAAAAAGCCTGAGGTAGACTGAAAAAAAAAAATCTAACACTCCATACATTGTTTCATAGATAATACCCTCTTTCATACTTGGGCAATGGAGACTTCCCGCAAACAAGGTTTGCAATATCTACACCGCTGAAGACACTTTAACTGACTTCCTGTACTGAGCCTCTAAAATAGCATGTGGATGCAAAAAGCACTTTGTTTTCTGTGTGACCATCCACTATGCAGTTCTGCGTGTGCCATGTTATTTGTTTTCTTAAGGTATTAGGAGAAGCCCTTTCTTAGGTGAATGGAGAAAATATAAAAATAAATCACTTGTGTAGTGCTCTTTATCTTACCCCTTTTCCATCACTAAAGACCATTAAGGGTTAAAATGACATGAACTGCAAATGGGTTGGCCAAATATTACACCAGATTTCTACCAGATGATCAACACATCATTCCAATGGACCTTTGTGGTCATTAGGACACTTAGTTAGAGCAACTAAGTGCAATTCTTCTTCTTAGATAGGGGCATTCTTCAGTGTCAAAAGGTTTGTGTACTTCATATTCAGTTTGCCACTACTGTTGGAAGAGCACTGCACAGGTTCTTCCTGATTTCGTCAACATCGTTTCTTTATATAACACATATTTTTCAAAGTCAAAGGTAATAGTAGAAAAAGTAGAAAATTGTACAAACTCTGAAGACAGTGCGTCTTTTACATGTGCACACCACCGCAGTAATGGAGACTTGTCTTCTTCAGGTACTTTGCTGGATTAGTCTATCAGAGTTAACATTCCTCCATATTCTGTACAAAAGCATTGATTATGATTATTGGCAGTTCTATTGTTGGTGGCTTCACAGTTTGTCGGTATAGACAAACTATATGTCAAAAAGCAGTAAAACTCACCTAACTCAAAAGGACAACCAAAGCATAATAAAGGTGACATGTATCTTGACATGCAGTGAAATGAGATCAATAGAAACAAAGATTGGAATCACTTACTCTTAAGTGTCCACTAAAATAAGGCATTCCTCGGTCAAGTTATCCTTTTTTTTATCCACAATGTCCAGAGTAAACCCACACAAACCAAGAAAATAGAGGGATATTTAAAAAAAGAAACATAAATTACTTGTGGTTCACAGCATCTACTGCAATATGCATGGTTGAACACGTCGTGGTCTCTGCTCTAGATCACGATGACCCACAAGTATTTGTCCTACTCCATTTGTCGGTAATCCTCAATTTTGCACATGGAATGGAAACATGGAAAATAATTTATAATATAATATTGTTTATAAATACAAACAATTGTCATTCTTCAATTCCATCTTGAATAGCTTTTGATTAAAATAAGATTTGTGTTCCAAATGGTTTCATGTAATGGCATACTCTTGTGGACACACGCTTTTATGTCAAACCTGACCCTGACAAATTAAATGTCCCACTTGCATCCAGAGTAATCTATATCGTAAAAAGAAAAAAATGGAGCACCTACATTTTGTGAAGGTTATCAATATATTTCAGACATTTCACATAGCATACAAGCTATTTAAGTGGTATTTCTTGATATTCAGGTTATCTCCAATATAACCTCTGCAATCTGCCACCCTCCTTTGGTATGACTGAAAAGTAGGCCATGGAATTTGGGTGTGCAATTATAGGTGAAAATTGCCAAAAAATGCCACGTTTCTAAGAGTTTACCTGAACTCCTCACCACAAGAACACACTCACAGACAAATCACAGACAGCTTAAAACAAAGCCCCAGTGACAATCCAGTGTTCCCCACCTCACCAAGTCAACACAATCTTTATTTGAAAAAAGTAAACATACATAAATAGATAAAAAAAACTAAACAAAGAAAATCAAAAGCTTTTTGTGACAGCTATACGCTGAGGATGGAAGAGAAGAGGGGGATGAGGAGAGGAGGAAGAGTGGGATGAAAAAGGGAGGAAGAGGGGATTGAGGAAGAGGGGGATGAGAAGGGGGATGAAGAGCTCTGTGAGGCTCAGTAGTGGCTCGTCTGTGCTTCACTGGCACTGGTGTATTGATCAAATCAATCAGTTCAGACAGAATGGAGATGGAGGGAGAGCATCAGAGGAGGCAAGGGGAGACAGATGGGGGGAGGATGGGCTGGTTGTGGTGGAGATGGGGTGGGTAAGAGCTGCAATTAGGATTTGTACTAAAACTGCACACAAACAACTTCCACATGGGAGAAGGGGGATGTGTGATGTGCAGTCTTGTTGTGTTGTGTGGTAGTGACAAATGAGGTAATGTTACAAACAAACACACACACACACACACACACACACACACACACACACACACACCTACACTCACACTCACACTCACATGCACACACATACACAAACACATGGTACACACACACAGTCATGCACATACGGTATGCTCACAGAGTGAATCCTGCATTTTTTTGGTTAGATCATGACTAAAGTCTTATCATTCACACAGAACTGTTTGGTCAACTCTGATCTGTGCCTGGCCTTTCCCATGTATGTGATTTGTGTCACATTTATAACATGATGCCAAACTAAATGCATGCTGTCACTCTACAGCTATTAGACTACTGCCCAACATAATGTCACTGTGCCACCTTGACATTTCACACTGGGGGAGGGAGGAAGGACTTTGACAGATTTACAGCCGTACATACGGATGATGCAGTGTAGCAAATGTGGGGGGGAAACGATGAAAAATGGAACGGTGAAAAAGAAGAGTTCATTGTCACAGAACTGAAAGGGGACCTTTGGCGGCGAGAGGTGTTGCATATGAAACAGCTGCAGCAGAGACCTAGCCACTGGTTTACATCTCATTATGCCAGTCACAGAGATATTACTTGTGGTGCCATAAACTGGTCACCAAGGAGACCATATCTGAGACAGTCACGCAGAAAATAGATCTGTGACTTAGGGCTCCCCCAGTTTTAATGCGCAGACTTTTGAGGGAGACAGAGGAAGGAGAGGAAAGGAAAGGGAGAGAGAGGAAGAGAGAGAGAGGGGAGGAGCGTGAATGCAAGAGAGAGATTGAGAGGAAAAGAGAAAAGAAGAGCGAGGAAAGGCTTTGGAAAATCATTGTTGAGGAGAAAGAAGCAATTTCCATTTCCATATGGTCTCCCCATCTCATACAGAGCCATATGCAAATTCTTGCTCTACATATATACTGAGATATTGTAATCTCAGGAAATAAACTGTCTGTCATGTAGCAGTGCTTCTGTTATCATCTGCTAAAACATTCTGTTTCCTCTTTAACTGTTTGAGATGAAACTGTATGTTTTAAATGCTACATCTGGTTGTCCATAATTCACACATGAAAAATTATACTATTGTTTTTTTATCAAGCTTTATATCCATTTTTGCCATATGTCTTCCAACAAAATGTGTTGAAATGTAAATTAAACTCATAAAAGGACATATTTTTTTTTTACTGGTGTCTCCATTGCTAAAGAGACTTCTCTCACAATGCAATACCACATTTTTACACGGACACAGATGATGTTATGACCACAACATTTAACATTTAACAAACATAGGCCCTCTCATGTAAGAGACGAATTAGCATGCTCAGCAGAGGTTCATATAGAGGCGGATATATATAGTAGTTGCATGTAGTTACATATTTTTGTTGAATGTGTGCGAGCATGACAGCTGTGTACTTTATTAACTTGTAATTGCACATTCTACTACACACCATGACAGGCATGTTAAAACTTCGTAAACACTTATTTAAAAAAAAATGTTTGACTTAACAGCTAACTTTAATCATCTATTTATTGTTTTATGTAGTGAGAATTCTGCTCACCTTGTGTTTGGAGAACGGATGTTTGTCTTGTAGAATCTCTGAGCTTTGGAAAAGTCAACAGGCCCCTCTTCTCCGCCTCCAGCAGCAGGACAGAGCAAACAAAAGGTCCCCTCAGCAATCAATACTGCTCTCTGCATCCTCAAGGGTCAATCCAAAAGGCCATGCTGCCTATACCGCTTTGCATGCAATGTGCTTTTCAGCGCAAGAGATGCAGCATCCAGTCATGTGATCTGTGTGAAATAAGAGCAAAATAAATCAAAAAGCTTTTACAGTTATTATGAAAAATGAACTAGTTGGTTTCCGGTGACCTTTTCCATTTAGGTTGTGAACAGATGAATGTATGCAGCCTTGCAAAGTTTGCAAGTGTCTCTTTTTTAATCAACATCCAGCAGTACAAGGCAGTCTTTGAAACTAGGTAAGTGCAATAAATACAGAGGGCCAAGACAGAACTGAAGGAGCAATTTTATCAATGCTTGCTATTACCCAGCCGAACCCCTTAACTGCACAGTACCTTTCTTAGTTCACACTGAAACAATAGGAAATATTAAACACCGGTCTGAAAGGAATAAATCATTTGATATAGCAACTGTTTCTTCAGCTAGAGACCAGACACTCATCAAAGTAGTGATTAATTCAAATAACATTAATGATGAACCCATGCACAAAAAGCTCTACCCTCCCCTCTCCTAATTAGTGAGTTCTCTGTGAGAAGAAGAAAAAAAATCTCATTATCAAACAATAAAAGGGATAGATGTGCAGGGAAAAAGGAGAACAAAAAAGGCAGCCGTAATCTTTTCATACGAGTAACTGTATCTGGCCCGCGTCCAGAGCTTAGCCATGGTGGTTTGCGTGCCGTCCTTAGGAATCAATTAACAGTTTTCCCAGCAGTGGAGGAGAGGGGGGCTAAAGGAGAGCTTCGCCCATGCTGCTAGTATCAATCTGGTCAGTCTTGCATGGCAGAGGAGGGAAATTACTAGGGCACTAAAAGCCAGTAAATCACACTGTTAAAAGTCAATTAGGCTCAAATTAGTCACAATACCATTAGGCCTCACATATACACAACTGCCATCTCTGCTGCCGTGTGCTCGAGGCTCCTGGTCATCGTCAATACTTAATCTGTGAGGTTTAGATCCTGTAGCACTTGTGTTCTTGTGGTGAGCACTGTATGTGTTATGCAATCATGGACAATTCATAATATAAATATTAAAGAACGGAAAGTTTGGGGAAGAAGGTTTGTCTATAACTGATGTTATGTCCTATTCCTGCACTCTGTTCCCCTACATGTGAATAGTTTTGTAAAATGTTGGTAAAATTAAGACTTGCACTACAGTTGCACCACAAACTAGGGTTAGTATTATATTACTCTGTGAGGACTAGGTAAGGGGAGATACAATGATAAGGGGAGTAGTTCAGCATAATCACAGTTCCATCCCTACATTAGTCTAAGATCCTTAAACGATCAGGTGTATGATCTATCCTTGCTTCACATTCCTAGTATTAACTGAAAGACAGAATACACACAAATTCACCACGGGCCTCAAACTGTGCTACAACCAGCAGTATGCTACTAGCCTTTGGATGGTGCATGGGCATGCTTGGCCTGATTGTCCACACCGGAGAAGGATAAAAGCGATAATGTTTGCCTCCAGAGAGAGAGGCGTGCACTGTCACTCTTGAGGCTGTAGTTTACCATGCTGTACTTTATGCTGACTTTGATATCCACCCCCTAGATATTTTGAAGCTAAATTATCTATTTATTGAAATAAAAGCCACAATTTCTTTGATGACTGCGTTGTCTTTCTCCCCTTTATGAATGGTATGATACAAATGGAGGGTCGTCCAGAATCTTCTGAACAATTTTGTGGAACTACACAGCATTGTGTCTGTAGGGTGAGTGAAGAGGAACTGTGGTGTCCTTAGTTAGGGTGCTTCAGCTGAGCGGCTTTGCTGCCTTTCCATCTAAGCACTTATTTTGCTTTGTTATGTTTGTCTGTTGTGTTTGGTGGTTCTCCTGGGTCGGGGTACGCTTCAGGGTCTGGAAGTGGATTATATCTCTGGAAAGCTACCTCAAGCCTGGTACACCAGTGAAATTTAGGCAGGCAAGGTTCGTTTTGTTGATGAGAGTACTTTGTATTTGTGTCATAAGTGTTCATGTGAAGTGAATGTATTTTGTATGTATGTTGTGACCTTCAAAGTTTGTGTTGTGACCTTTGGCCATGATTAGACTGCAGGCAAAATTGGAGTGGTTTCTTAAATGAGATCTTTTGAGATGACTGTCTGCACTGTTATTTTTACTGCATTTAATTAAGTGATCAGGTCAGATTTGTGCGTCCAGACCTCATCAACCTGCAAGGGTTGCTGTGGCAACAACTTAGGCGTAAGGTTCCTTCAAGCTCTGCCTGTACAGAAGCCTCCCCCAAAGTGCCAGCAGACATCCTATTTTGGCAAGTCTGCACAGACTGTTGTTCTCTATGCTGTGAAGTCTACACTCCTCCAAAGCGCTCTTAAAGAGTATAGAAGGAATATAAGAATCAGTGTAAGTTCTTTGGCGCTCTGCTAATAGAAGCATGAATTCCACTATTTTGTAGATTTGACGTTGACATGGCCTGTCACATTGCAAGTGACACAAAAGATACTTTGAAGTCTGATTTGAGTGGCCAGACCATCCAGACCGAGACACCTCTGTGGAAATCATTTTTTTTTGCTGTCTAGACTTTCAAAAATCAATTTGGCTACAATCTGGATATGCAAAAAATTGGATTTGGACTGTTAGGCTAGAACAAGGCCTTTGTGTGGTAATGAGCCACACTAGTCATCATCAGTATGTTGTGGGTGTAGCTTTCCACTTTTGATTGGTCACTGTTGTGTATGCATCACTGAATTTTTTAGAACGCAGTAACTTGTTGTGTATTTGATCGCTTGCAGGGGGGCAGTCCACTTCTGGAGCAGCTCAGTCAGCAAGATGTGACTGCAGCCATTTTGTTTTGTGGCACCCTGGTAGTGAGTGTTGTGTTGCAGCCTTTCAGTTGTGTTGTGAGCTGCTGAATGGAACATTTTGGCATTTGTATTGGTGTGTGACTTGTGTGGTGGTGGCCTCTGTCCACCTGTGTGTTAGGTCGCCTATTGCTATATTATGTGATTGAGGAGATTGTGACTTTGTGTTGATGACCCTTTTAAATTTGGTCTGATGAGTTCCACAGTTTTGTCGTACTATATATGGTACTTTAAGCCTTTAGTTCAGCAACAGTGTGGTGTTTGATTTTTTTTCTCACTTCCTCCATTTGTCCTCATTTGTCCTATGTGTGGAGGACCAAAGACTGGATGAGCATGCAGAGGGGCTTTTGTCTTCATTTTAAGGGCTCCTAGAGGGACTCTTTTAAGAGGGGAGGTGTTATGCCCCTCTGCACCCCCATTGGCCTGGCAGCCTTTGGGTGGTGCATAGGCATAATTTGCCTGATTGTCCGGACCGGAGAAGGATAAAAGCGATGCCGTTTGCCTTCAGAGAGAGGAACGTGCACTGTCACCACACTCTTAAGGCTGGAGTGTACCTGGCTGTGATTTGTGCTGACTTTGATATTCATACCCCAGATATTCTCAGCTAAATTATCTATTTATTTTTTTGATGACTGTTGTCTTTCTCCACTTTCAGTTGCAGCCCACGAGACAGTCCGTGACAAAAGATACAGAATGCTCTATTGTGTTCCAATTTGGCCATCTTGAATGTGTGAACACGTGAGGGATGCCAGTTTTAGTAATTGTTTTTCAGCACTGAGCCAAGATCCCTTTTGGCTCCATGAAGCTTTGGCTTGCCTTGTCCTGGCCAAAAAAAATACTGAAAATTAAATTTCACATCTTGAGAAATATCAACCTGTCAGAGACTAAGCCATAAGATACTACCACCTGTCTCATTTTTCTTGTGAAGCATGTTTTCAGCCTGAAACAACTTGTCACAAATTGTCAAAACGTAATAGATGTCAAATATATTCAACACAAAGGGAATAACAACATCTCATGTTCAACACTGTGAACTGATACTTAATAAGTCTCAGGTCTATGTTGAAGCATGGAGTCCCTCCCTGTCTCTTAAAGCATTTAGCGCTGAAGTTGTCTCAGAAAGCTCAGCATGCCTTCTGCTGGCTAGCATCTTAGGTTTTAAATCAAGCCCTGTGTATGCGCTGTGCACACTGCCAGCGCCAGCATTGATGAATACTTCTGTATAAACTCCAAGGTCTGCGCTTTCCGTGAGAGGCTATGCTCACACAGGGAGGGATGGTGGTGGTGGTGGTGGTGGGGTGTGGTGGTGATGGAGGGAAGGGAGGTGGAGGGTATGGGGGCGAGGACAGCAGAGCAGACGGCTGCATGAGCGCCACCACAAAACACTGATTCATCAGAAGTAAGACATTATAGCTTAGTGACCATAAATGTCCAGGGCAAACAAACGCTCTGAGCTCAGCAGTCTGCCTGCCGCAGAGGGGCCTCGGGGACGGTGAACACGACAGCCAGGGTCTCCAAACAGAACCTCAGCCAGCCTCAGCCAGCCTCACAGTCTGAGAGGGGAAATACACATTGTGCTGCAGCCTATAAGCAGTTATGCAGTAAAAGCAGTAATGGCCTATTTGTAATGCTTTTTCAGAGATAAGGGTAATTTAAATGTAGTGTTTAGGCTTTCTGCATAATTGCAGTTCTGCATTATGAAACAGTAAAAAGCATTTTTATTTGCTCTTCACTTATTAAATTGATCCCATAAATATTGTAGATCTAATGAAAAAGAATGGTGGAGAGTTTCTTCCAACAACATTAAGGGCAATCTAAAGAACGAACATGATATTTTCTTAGACGTCTTCATTTAAATTTGGCAGTTCCTAATAATTCATTAGATAAATAAAGACTCTCTCTCTTTCTTTTCTCCCTCTCCTTACTCTGTCTCTCTTTCACGCAGTCACACTACAGTAAAACAAAACTAGAAAAAAAAACAATACAACCCTTAAAACTTGAATGATGAATATTTAAAAGAATGACTGACGCAATGAGATCATCCGAAATTCGCCTCCACTGCATAACAAAGCAGTAGACCTTTAAATGAGAGCGCCTGAGCCCAGCGCCGAAGCCTCTTGTTCTCGTCTGCATTCTGTGTCAAATCTATCATTCTACAGAGGAGAAGGTAATTGGATTTCAGATCTGATTAGCTGTTCACAATGGATTTCCATACCTATGTGAACAGTGAAAGATTTATGGAGCTTGCCAAGTAATACCACATCCCAATCTGCTCCAACTCTCAACTCTCACTATATCTCTCCCTCACGCTCTCCCTCTCTTTCTCTCTCTGTGACACACACTGACACGCAGTCAATTATGTTTTCAGAAACGTGAGACGTGGCACTTCATGAAGCTGTGGAAGCCTGTGTCTATTAAGGTCAAGTCTCGGTAGGGACTACTCTCTATCCACACATCGCACAGAGGCCATACCTGTAAGTGCTGTGGAGTAGGGAAGAGGTAAAGGGGGAGGAGGAGATGTAGAGAGGAGAGAGAGAGAAATCCTGTTCATCTTTCCTCGACACGTTTTGAACAGTGAGTCACATTTCTCACACCCGCTCCCACCAGGAAACAAAAGGTTTCCGGCAGTGGCAGCACGCCCCGCGTGAGAGAGAGAGAGACAGAGAGAGAGAGAGAGAGAGAGAGAGAGAGAAAGAAAGAGAGAGAGGTACTGTCCACAGCCATGCTTCTCGGTGTCTGTAACTGTCACATTGCACCTGCTCACATGGTGCCCAGGCTGCAGGCATGAGTACAAGCTCACCTTGGCATGTCTCACTAGCACCGGGAGTCACCTCTCTCTCTCTTTTTGTTCCACTTCTTCACAGTCGTGTCTACATCTGCCCCCTGACAGTAACGACTTCCTGCTCTCCATTTTTCATGCTGGTGATACAAGACCTGAACTTCATGCCCTTTAACCCCCCCAACACACACACAGACCCTTCTAACTTTATTCGAGTTAAAAAAAAGCCTCAAATGAAAGGGATTTCCATTTCCTTCATAATGCCGTAAAAGCCTTTGGGTCCTAGTTTGGGAGTGAAAACAGCTGGCAGAAAAAAAAGCGATGCTTCAGAGAGCGAGGTAAAGGTGTGGCCAAAGGAACTAAGTATTGGCTGGCTAAAGCTATTTAGGGAAAGGTTTGGTTTAAAGGTGCATTATGCAACAATTATGCTTCAGGATTAGGGTTAGGATAAGCAGTTTAACCTGAAAATAACAGCTTAAAAAAAAATTGGGGCGCTACAATGACATTTAATATGGAGAATCGCGTCGGTGCCATTGGCATAGCAGGGTCGATAGGCATATAACTGCGTTCTGTAGTTTTGCCTGCCGCAGCCCGCCGACCTGACTTGTTTACCTTCTGCCGATCTAGTAAGTAGCTTATTTGCCGTCTTGCTTAGTCTTGTGTTGCACTTGCTTGATGTTTGACTGTGTAAGGACAGTCGTTGAGTAACTAGTTTGTCATAATGTCAAAGTCAGCACATTTCAAGAGATTTCATTAGTTTTAGCTGCTAGCATACCTTTAGCAAATAGCTATTGATCCTTATTGCACCTTTAAGCCAATCAAAAGCATAGCCAAGGAATCATTTTAAACTAAATGCATCAGAAGAGATTACAATGTAAGAAAATACTAAATAATAATAATAATTATTATATTTATTTAATGGCGCCTTTCATTACACTCAAGGTCACCTTTATTGATAAGATCAATAAAAACATACAATAATCATCAAAAAAACACAATAAGATAACATAGTCAAATACAATGTAGCTGATGCTATTAGAGAGAGTATGCTAATTTAAAAGACTTAAGAGCACTTTTGCATTTGGGAATGGAGTCCAGTGCACAGATGTGAGTAGGAAGTCAGTTCCAGAGTATGGATGCAGCGTAGGAAAAGGCTCTTGTACCCATTGTGGCGAAGTCTATTAAGTCAATAAGATAACAATATTTCTGCAGGCTCTGGTCACTGTACAGCATGAGCACTTTAACAAGGAATACATTAAAGTGCTTCTTATTTTATTACAGGTTGTCAGATTTTACAATGCCCAATTTTATCATATACATTTGTCTAATATAACACATTTGCCGTTTCTGAGCTAGGGGCTGAAACAAAACATTTATAGATCTTTGCCTAAATGTAAAATCTTTCAGCAGCCATTTTCTCTATGTTATGGTATTTGGTGGTAATTGTGTGAAATGGTGTGAAATTGTGTGAAATTGTACTTATAATTTACTTTTAACTTTACGTCGAATTACTCCGGGAACAAACTATTAGTTTATGCTGTCGCTGCATCTAGAAGCCAAGCAGAAACCTGCTGAGCATTGGGTCATCAGGAGAGAGAGGTCATATAAATGTATTAATTTGCATACAGTCCCAGTGTGGTAAGGCTACTGGTGACAGTGTTGTGTATGTAGATATGCTGACACCCCTTTGTGATATCGCACACAGGGCCCAGGGTTGTAAAGAACCTGTCAACGGAAGAGCAGCAGTGACCGTTAGCCTACATGACGCGAGTGCATATTGTGCATATTGTGAGATATGTTTATGCTGATGAATTTGAACACCTGGACTTTGGACACCTGGACCTGGACCTTATTGTAATGTCATGTGTATTATGAACTGGACTGCTTGTTTGGGACCTTGGGGTACAGGGTTCATACTACTATGCAATGGACTGATGGACTATTATGTATTGTGTGCGACTGTCATGGTTGCGTTTGCTATGACGTGAACACTGGGCTGCAAACGCTTACCTTTCACCTGATGCCAATTGCATGGCAATTAGCGTTATGGACTGCAAGTGGAGTAGCTCACGGGGATAGGTCCCTTCCCTGTATAAACTTATAGTTTCCATTACTTCAGGCTGTGGGGGAACCACTATTGTTTAGCTATTGTCTGGCTGGAGACAACTTCCCTCTTTGCTGTGGGGTGTTGTATTGCTTTATTGCCGTATTGCTGTGTGGCTGTGACTTGCCGTATTGCTGTGGGCTTTGGGCTTAAACCTATTTATACATAATACCTGTAGCAGGTACCTTGCGGTGGGGTGAACACTGTTGTGTTGGGGGCTCTCTGGTTAAACCATAGCTAGCCAAGGGGTGGTTAGGCCTAGCACCTAGTGGGGTTCCAAATACATCTGTTCTGTGCCACAATCCTGTCTATATAAAATAAACCTTTTATAAGCCTACACCTGGTTCTGTGTATTGTCTGTGACCTGGGAGGATCTGTGGCCTGAGCGTGGGTGCTGGGCACGACATAGTTAGTTAGTTAGTTAAGCCTTTGTATTCCTCTCGGAACATAGGCCATTGATGAATTGTTTCCACCCTCGTCTGTCCTGAGCGATCCTCTCCAGCTGTTTCCACGTCAGCCCCTTCTCCTTGAATTCTTGCTCTGTGCTCCTTCTCCAGGTGTTTTTGGGTCGTCCTCTACCCCTTTTGCCTTGTGGGTTCCATGTCAGTGCCTGTTTTGTTATTGCTGTTGTGTTTCTTCGTAGTGTGTGTCCGATCCAGCTCCATTTTCTCCTTAGCAGCTGTATATCTATTGTTTCTTGCTTTGTGTATTCCCACAGGTTGATGTTGCTTATTGTGTTTGGCCAGAAGACTCCAAGGATGCGTCTTAGACAGTGGTTTATGAAGGTTTGTAATTTGCTTGTGATGTTAGCGGTGGTTCTCCAGGTTTCGGAGCCATAGAGCAGCACAGTTTTGACGTTGGAGTTGAAGATTTGAAGGTGCGTCTTGAGTGAGATGTTTTTGCTTTTCCAAATTTTGTTTAGGATGTTAAATGCTGTTCTTGCTTTCCCAATTCTTGTCTTCACGTCCTCCTCTGGCCCGCCATCAACAGCTATCACACTTCCTAGGTAGGTGAATTTGTCGACATCTTCCAGCATCTGGTCCCCGATGGTTATTGGGTCCAGTCAATGCACAAAAGGAAGAGGAAAGGGGAAAGCAGGCAGCCCTGTTTCACGCCAGTGAGCACTTTGAATTTTTCTTGTGCGCATCCCTGGAAGAGTACGTTGCATTGCATGTCGCAGTACATGTTCTTAATGATGTTGGTATACTTTGTGGGAATTCCATAGTGTGCCATGAGTTTCCATAGCATTTCACGGTCTACACTGTCAAATGGCCTTTCAAAGTCTATGAAATTGACATGAACCGGTGTTCGCCATTCTATAGACTGTTCAATGATGATCCTGAGGCTAGCAATTTGGTCGCTGCATTATCTTTTGTTTCTGAAACCAGCTTGGTTTTCTCTCAGGTCATCATCAACCCCCTTACGAAGTCTCTCCAAGATGATGCGGCTGAACACTTTGCCTGGTGTTGATAGCAAGATGATCCCTCGGTAGCTGTTGCAATCCCTGAGGTTTCCTTTCTTAGGTATGACAGCAATGAGCCCGTCCTTCCAGTCTGTCGGTATGTTTCCATCTTCCAGCCATATGGTCTTTATTAGCTGGTGGAGCATGGTAGTTGAGGTGTCGAGATCCCCGTGTAGAGCCTCTGATGGGATGTCATCTGGCCCTGCTGCCTTGCCACGTCGCAATGCCTTGATGGCCTTCCTCACCTCAGATCTTGTTGGGGGGCCACAGTTGATGTCCAGCGTGTGTGTTGCTGGTGGGATCTCTACCTTTTGGGCAGGGGGCTGTCTGTTGAGCAGCTCCTTAAAGTGTTCTGTCCACCTTTGATGTTGTTCTTCCTTGGTGGTGAGGAGTCGTCCCTGTTTGTCCCTAATTTGGGTGTTTGTCTGTCTAAACTTTCCAGCTAGTTTGTTGGTGGTCATATAGAGTTCCTTGAGGTTGTTTTTTCCAGCTGCTTCCTCTGCTTCCTGTGCCAAATTATCGATGTAATTCCGTTTGTCACATTTTACACTTCTCTTCACTTCTTTATTTGCTGTTTCATATTCTTTGTGAGCTGCTGCCTTTTTTGCTCTGGTTTTGCTTTTGTTTATTGTGTCTTTTTTTGCCTTCCTTTCTTCAATTTTCTTCAGTGTGTTTGTTGATAACCAAGGTTTATGGTTTGTTACTTTTCTGCCCACTACTTCTAGGCATGCCTCCTTCCATACGTTTTTCAGGTTGCTCCAGTGCTCTTCCACTGATTTGTGCTGCTCTTCTTACAGGGCTTGGAACCTGTTCTGTAAGGTGGTTTGGTACAGTTCAGTTGTTCCTATGTCCTGGAAGAGCTGGGTGTTGAACTTCGTTCTTGCGTTGATGGGGTTGTTGCATCGCTTCAGCTTGATCTGGAGTTTTGCAGCCAGTAGGTGGTGGTCTGACCCAGCGTCTGCTCCCCTCTTCACACGGACATCTAGGAGAGAGCGCCTGAACTTCCTGTTTATGCATATGTGGTCGATTTGGTTTTCGGTGGTGTGATCAGGTGACATCCAGGTAGCTTTGTGGGTGGGTTTGTGTGGGAAGACTGTCCCACCTATGACCAGATTGTAGTCAGCACAGGTGTCTGCAAATCTCTCGCCGTTTTCATTCATGCAGCCGATTCCATGTTTCCCCATCACAAATTGGTATCCACTGTTGTTGTTTCCCACCTTTGCGTTCATGTCGCCCATGAGTATAGTGATATCTTTTTCTTTCCTGGCCTGGAGTAGCTGTTGTAGTTGG
Source organism: Sprattus sprattus (assembly GCF_963457725.1). Lineage (NCBI taxonomy): Eukaryota > Metazoa > Chordata > Actinopteri > Clupeiformes > Clupeidae > Sprattus > Sprattus sprattus. The sequence goes on from NC_137911.1 coordinate 10,651,952, forward strand.
TTGTAGAAGATGTCTTTCGTTTCCTCCTCGGTGTTGTTGGTGGGTGCATAGCACTGTATGAGTTGTAGGTTGATTCTTTTATGGGTAGTTTTGAATCTTGCTGTAATAAGCCTGGAGTTAATGGGCTCCCAGCTGATGAGGGCCCTCTGTGCTTCTTTGGAGAGCATTAAGGCTACTCCCTCTGTGTGCGGTGCTTTTTCATCCGTGTGTCCAGAATAGAGTATGGACTCGCCGCTGTCCAGTTTCACCTCTCCTGTCTGGAGCCATCTGGTTTCGCACAGACCAAGGATAGCGATCTTGTACCTCCTCATCTCACTTGCTATGGTTGAAGTTTTTCCTGCTATGTACATGGTCCTGATGTTCCAGGTTGCAATGTTGGTGGGTTGCCTGGGAGATAGAAGATTCTGACGCACCCTCTCCGTTTGGTTTTCGAAATGCGTCTTCATTTCCTCTTCAGCCTGTATGGTTGGAGAGTCTTCCTCTCTCAGGTTGCGGGGTTTCTTTTTCTTCATCAATGTTTCAGTAATCGTTTTTATCCACTTCATAGGGGATTGGCCTATGAGTTTCACCAGTGCCCTATTGGCCAGCATTACCTGTTTCCACCTCTCACAACAAGGACGTTAGGGTTGGACTTTGAGAGGCGTGTGTATTTACATCATGATGATATTCGTTTTACTGCTGACTCTGCATTTAATAAACTAAAACAAAATGAACTACCTCTTACCAGATGCATGAGTCTTTAAAGGAATTTAAACTTTTTAAACAAACACTTTATTCAATGTCAGGATGGTTTTCAACTTTGAGGATATCCGGTATAGATAAATTGCATTAATCCACAACACCGATTTGCTCCTGCTTCCTTGCTAACACAAAAATATGTAGGCCAAGGCATAATGCGCCACTCTTCCAATAAAGGGGATTGTGATATATATTTGCCAGATAGATCAATCAGAATTGGGCAGTGATGGTTTGTGTTTGTTGCATGCAAATTTGGCCTGTCAGAAAAGAAAATGTCACCTCACCTGTCTATGGCATCCATGGCACGGATGAATTTTTAATTTATCATCGAGTTTTAGTCTGGGGCTGGCAGAGCAGGCTGTTGTCGCAGAGTTTCCACTGCCATATTACGGCCCAGTATCTCTGTTTCCCACATGGGATTCCATTTCCACACCACTATTTACACAAGTTCCTGCCTGTGCATTCTGATGGACCTGACCTGCATTATTCTAATACTCCATTATTACCTGGCTAATCCTGCTCTCCTGTGCTCTGTGCCACGCTCTCAGGCGACGCTTTCTGACGCAGTCTGCCTAGTGGTCGGTCCGCTTGAGATAACGATGCTCACATGACAAAATACGAATGCATACCAATTCAGACTACACTGATTTAGTGCTGAAAAAAAATGAGGGTTGTTTATTTACCCTGACTGACTCTGGTTGGGATAAAGGTAAGGCTGAATCAGGGCAATCCCCTGCTTCCTTACAGATGATCTCGACATGAGCTTTAGATGTTTGTACGAGGCAAGCCAGCTGGAATCTTTAGATGTCAACTGCTGAAGCCTCCTCAAAGCGACTGCAGATGCCTAATTTGAATATGGGAAAACACTTTCCTCTCACTCTCCCCCCCCCCCCCTCTCTCTCTCTCTCTCTCTCTCTCTCTTTCTCTCTCCATCTCTTTCTCTCTCTCTTTCTTTAATCACCTCTCCCTGGCGAATCAGTGTTGTGCGGCATTCATATTGTGAGCAAACGACGAGTCGAGACAATGCATGTAAAATAATCCTTTCTTCCCGGTGGAGGTAAGAGCCTATCTAGTGTGTACCTCTCATGAGGGAGGAAGGTGGAGCAGTCCTTTTCTCTCTCGCACATCCACTTTGACCTACACCTCCCTTCCCCTCCTCTCCACCACTCTGTAGCGTAATCCCCCAAACCCGTGGGGGGATCTGGGGTAGAATTAGTCTCGTTGTACTTTAATTAATACCCAAACATCACACAGGTACAGAGCAGTCAGGGGGAAGAGATAAGTGAAGAGACGCTCTCTTGTCCTCTTTCCCCGGTGGACGGGTAGAACAATGGTCTCCGTCATTTACCTCGGCCTCAGTCCAGCTTGTGGATGCACCAAAAGAGAAAATTGGTTCTGAGAGTGTGGAACAAAACACAGACACACAGACAAACACACACACACACACATTCTCTGTCTCCCTCACACACACACACACACACACACACACACACACACACACACACACACACACACACACACACAACACACACACACACACACACACACACACACACACTACTGACACACAGGCTGTGTCTCAGAGCAGGGCTGACAGAGGCATCTTTGTGGAGATTGTGATTTGGACTGAGAACGAGGAGCTGCTGCTCAGAAGCAAACAGCAGCACGCCATTTTGTAGCCTTGATTTGAAGCAAAACTTTGAGTTAGTTCATATGCACCTCCATGGAAAGGTAAACATTTTTTTTTTTAAATCCATCTAAATCAATCTGGAAAAAGGAGTTTGGCTTTGATTGGTGTGTGGGGAGAGAGTGCAGACATATCATTCCATTTTAGAACAGGACTTGGACAGAGTAGTTGTGTAACTACCCGCACATGGACTGAAACTGGGCAGTGCTTTGTAAACAAGCAAAACCGTGACTAATTGGAATTATCAAAGTATGGCGCTAAATAAGTCATGCCAAATATTTCAGCGCATGTTTGGACCAAAAAAGGATGTTCCTACAGTAACAAATCCATTTCAACCAGGACCTCACATGTGTGTGTGGAGTTTTGAGTGAGCGCTGCTATGCTCCCAGACTTTCGAAGCTGTGTGACGCAGATGATGAACAGCGGCAGCAGAGAGGGGCTTTGTGGTGTGATTTGGTTCTAGAGATGAGACTCTCTGATGAGCCAATGGCTTCTGACAGGAACGCAGCTCTTGTGTGCAGAGCAGCAGAACCAAGCAGCTGTGAGCCTTGTCTCTCCGGCAATGCCAGCGATGGCAGGGTGGTGTGTGTGTCTGTGGGGGGGGTGGTAGGCCTGTGTGTGGGTGGGTGGTAGAGTGTGTCCATGTCTGCGTGTGCATGTCAGTGAATATGAGTGTGTGTCTAGGTTTGACAGTGCTGGTGTTGCCTGTGCATGTTGGTGTGTATACTGTGTGTGTGTATACTGTGTGTGTATACTGTGTGTGTGTGTGTGTGTCTATATGTGTGTGTGTGTGTGTGTGTGTGTGTGAGAGAGTGTGAGTGTGAGTGTGTGTGTGTGTGTGTGTGTGTGTGTGTCTTTATGTGTGTGTGTGTGTGTGTGTGTGTGTGTGTGTGTGTGTGTGTGTGTGTGTGTGTGTGTGTGTGTGTGTGTGTGTGTGTGAGTGTGTGTGTGTGTGTTTGTTATTGAATGTGAGTTTATAAAGCATGTGAATGTGTGTGTGTATGATTCTGTTGACATGAGGGTTTCTACTTGTTAATGCATTTGTATACATGAGTGTCTCTGTATGTATGTGTTTACTTCTGTATCACACAGATAAAAGCACCCACAGACACAAACACACACACAAAATACTAATGTGCCTTTAGCACACCTTTGGCTCAGTCAAGCTTGTTGTGTAATTTGTTTGAGCTCCCCCACCATGTGAGGAGAGACAGAAAGAGGAAGAGAGAGAGAGGAGGTCACTGCTCATGGTGAGCTCTGCTGTGGCACTGAGCACTAATAAGATTTCTGTGATGAGGAAACATTAAATATGTTGAAGGGTATACTAAATGTCAATTAGAGCAAAACTAAACACACACCCCTGGGTTTGAAATGTAGTGAGCAGTGCAGGGCAGAGTGCCAATGTTAGGAGAGCTGACATGGTAGCCATGCCTCCAATTCCACATTGGATGAGCACATGAACCACACAACATGGCTGTTGGAAAGGCAAATAAGGGTTGTCAATTTCTCTGAAGTAGTTTTGCAAACACAGTCTAAGTTTTGGAATTTTGGCAAATTCCAAATGGTGTTATCAAGGATGTAATACACCAAGCATCACACCTTAAGCCTGCCCTCATGTAGGATGCTTGTTCTCGGTCTTTCCTCTTTACAGTCATACAATCAAGCACAGGTGTATTTATCAACAGCACCAGGTATAGAAGTAGATCTTCTGTTGACTGTAGTCATGATATTTCAGGTTCTTTATCTACTGAGATTGTTTTTTTTTTTTTATAAATATACACCTTTTTTCTTTCAATTTCTACAAAAAGATCGCTACACACTCAATAAGATTAAAGAAAAGAAAAATATATTATAAATAAAAGACTAACAAAAACAGAAGAGTAAAGAACAGGCCTCAATGCAGCAGTGGATGCAGAGCTTCGAGACAACCAAGCTGGATTCAGGCAAAATAGATCATGTGCCGACCAATTAGCAACCCTGCGAATCATCCTTGAACAATCTCAGGAGTTTAGGTCCCCGCTTTACGCAGGATTTCTGGACTTTGAGAAAGCATTTGACAGTCTGGCAACTCATGAGACACTACGCCATACCCGAGAAGTTCATCAACATCATCAAGAACATTTATTCTGGAACGCAGTGTAGGATCATACATGTAGGCCAGCTGACGGAGGCATTTAACATCACAACAGGAGTAAGACAAGGCTGTTTACTGTCACCATTACTGGGCCATTCTACCGAATTCGTGTAATATGCAGTCCCTCAATAATAAAAACTATTTACAAAACAATTAGGTATTTAGGCATAGATATTTACTAAGAAAATGTTATGGTCTATATAAACCCAATGCATTAAATGAGATAGTGATAAGCTAAATATATACAAAATCATCATTTATAGGGTACTTTCTATTGGGAAGTAGATTTTTTTCAATGATTCAATTTCAAAGATCTTTATGATTGGGTTGAAACAGAACTTGGAATATTTAGATTTATTGTGGGTTCAATTTTTAAATCAATTAGCTATACTCAAAAAATCATGTCCCTAGTTTTCATGTCACTACCGAAACACAAGAGTTTTGTCCATTGGCTGAGCCTGTGTTTTAGCCACGACCCTGTATTTTTGACCATGCAGTGACACTGCATCCCTGTCCCTCATGGTTGAATGGTAAGTAGCTAAATCCCATAGTTTTTATATAAACGTGTTCCAAAGTCTGAAAATCGACGTGTAACCTTAAGAATTGTCACTACCGAAACCCATGTTTTCTTCAATTAAGTAAACCTTTTGGGGTTTCATGCAAAATCTTATGTGTGTACACCTCTTCAAAGATTTGTTTGCAAGCCGTGTGCTTGCTAGAATTCTTTATTTATGCTTAAAGTAAGCTAGAATTGTCATTACCGAAACATCATTTTTAAATACATGTGTTGTGTGGACTAAAGGGTGGGCCAGAGCACCTTTTGGGAGATTTTGGGAGAGAAATGAACATCCATCCAACAGTGCAGTCATTACCGAAACAGTGCAGTCACTACCGAAACAGATAAATTGAGCTTGAAAATTTGGTAAAAATTTCATTTTTATGGATTTCATTGTGAAAACCTTCAAGAAATATTTGTAAAAATACTCTTCAGAGAAGGGAAGGAAACACAATCTGAACAGGTCAATAATAATACTTTTTTACTATAGTAAATGTGATGTTTCGGTGGTGACAATTTTTGGAAGAGGAAAAACATTCGGTAACACTTTATTTGAAGGGGTCTACATAAGGGTGACATGACACTGTCATAAGAATGACATGACACATGTCATACACATTAATGACACGTTATTTTTGTTCATGACTGGTTCATGACTGTTGTCATAATGTGTCATTCTGTGTTTGTACTCCAAAAATCCAAATATTTCCGACGTGACTTTGCACCAATTCGGTAGAATGGCCCTACTATTCCTTTTAGCGGTAGACTGGATCATGAGGCAAGCGACTAATAATAGACAAAATGGTATCCAATGGACCCCGTTTACACAATTGGATGACCTAGACTTCGCAGACGATATTGCGCTCCTGTCCCATAAACACCAGCACATGAAGGACAAACTGAGAGAGGTAGAACAGAGAGCAGCTGAAACAGGCCTCCGCATTAGTACACAGAAGACCAAAGTTCTCAAGGCCAATACCAAGACACTAGCAAGCTTGACAGTAAACCAACAACCACTAGAGGAAGTTGACTCCTTCATTTACCTGGGAAGCGAGGTAGCGAGTGATGGTGGATCAGAAGGGGACATTAAGAGGAGAATAGGCAAGGCAAGAGCGGCATTTGGAATGATGGGGGCCATTTGGAGAGCACGCAACATCACCCTCAGGACCAAAATACGGCTATTCAATTCAAGCATTAAAACCATTCTCCTGTACGGATCGGAGACGTGGAAAACAACAAAGAACCTACTAAAGAAGCTACAGGTTTTCACAAATCACTGCCTAAGACGAATCCTCAACATCAGATGGCCTGACAAAATAAAGAACAAAGAGCTGTGGGACAAAACACACCAACCTCCCATAGAAGTGGACCTAATGAGGCGAAGATGGGGATGGATTGGGCACACACTACGTAAACCGAAGAATACCATCACACGTCAAGCCCTGCAGTGGAACCCGCAGGGTAAACGTGGTAGAGGGAGGCCAAGAAACACCTGGAGGAGGAGTGTTACAGCCGAGATGGAGAGAGCGGGCTATAGATGGCAAGACCTGGAGAGGCTGGCACAGAACAGGACTAGGTGGAGAGATATCATCAGTGGCCTATGCTCCAACGCACACACAAAGACACACACTCACATCTCAAACTTTATCGAGTCAGGTGGAGAGGCAAAAAGACAGTTTTGTTTCCGCATTCACTGAGCCTCAAGCCTCAAATTAAAGGGATTTCTGTTCCCCCTCATAACACCGTAAAACCCTTTATCTCAGTTTCCCACATGGGATTACATTTCCACGCCACCGTTTACACCAATCCCCACCTGTGCATTCTGATGGACCTGACCTGCATTACTCTAATACTCCATTATTGCCTGGCTAATCCTGTGCTCCTGTGCACTGCGCCACAGTCTCAGGCGACGCAGCCTGATGCAACGCGCCAAGCAGTCTTCAAGAGTCACCCTGCTTTAGGTGTTGACAAAGGGGCTTGAGATAGCAATGCTCACACGGCACACATATGCATATCAATGTAGATTTCACTGAATTAATGATGAAGAATGTGGGATGTGTTTACTCATCCCGAGTCATATTTGGTTTGGGTAAGAGAATCTGTGTAATCCCCTGCTTCCTTACAGTGGATCTCGGCATGAGCTGTTGATGATTGTACAAGGCAAACCAGGTGGGATGCTTTAGATGTCAACTGCTGAAGTCGCCTCAAGGTGACTGCAGACTTCCAATAAGATGCTATATTTGAATATGAGGAAACACTGTCTGTCTCTCCCTCTTGTTCTCTTAGCTTTAATTGCCTCTCCCCAGCGAATCAGTGTTGTGTAGAATCCGCATTGTGTGCAAACAACGAGTCGAGACTTTGCGTGTAAAATAATCCTTTCTTCCCAGTGGAGGTAAGAGCCTATCTAGCTTGGGCCTCTTGTGAGGGAGGGAGGTGGAGCAGTCCTTTGTCTCTCTCGCACACACCCTTTGACCTACACCTCCCCGTCCCCCTCCTTTGCACCACTCCGTAGCGTAATCCCCCAAACCCGTGGGGGGGGTAATTAGTTTAATTAATATCCAAACATCACACAGGTACAGAGCAGTCAGGGGGAAGAGATAAGTGAAGAGACGCTCTCTTGTCCTCTTTCCCCGGTGGACGGGTAGAACAATGGTCTCCGTCATTTTGCTCAGCCTAGTGGATGCAGAAAAAGAGAAAATTGATTCTGAGAGTATGGAAAAAACACAGACACACACCTTTTCTGTCATACACATGCACACACATACACACACACACACACACACACACACACACACACACACACGCACACATACACACACACACACACGCACACACACGCACACACACACACGCACACACACACACACACGCACACACACACACACACGCACAAACAAACACACACTCTGTGTTTCAGAGCAGCATTGGCAGAAGAATGTTTTTGGAGACTGTGACTTGGTCTGAGAATGAGCAGCTTCTGGTCAGATGCAAACAGCAGCCTGGCCCACTATGTCAGCCTTTATTTCAAGTGAAATCTGGAGTTAGTTTATATACACTTCCATGGAAAGGTAAAACAAAATCAATATAATTTACTAGAAAAAAAAGAATTTGGCTTTGGGGAGAGTGTGTGGGGAGAGAGTGCAGACATATCATTCCATTTGAGAACAGGACTTGGACGGAGCAGTTGTGTAACTACCCGCACATGGACAGAAACTGGGCAGTGCTTTGTAAACAACCAAAACCGTGACTAATTGGAATTATCAAAGTATGGCGCTAAATAAGTCATGCCAAATATTTCAGCGCATGTTTGGACCAAAAAAAAATTATGTTCCACTAGATGTTCCCTTTACGCATCATTGAAACAACCTAACTGTTTCAACCAGGACCTCACATCTGTGTGTGGGGGGTTTTCAGTGAGCACTGCGATGCTCCCAGACTTTCCAAGCTGTGTGACGGCACGCAGATGATGAACAGCGGCAGCAGAGAGGGGCTGTGTGTTTTAGCTGATTTGGTTCTAGAGATGAGACTCTCTGATGAGCCAATGGCTTCTGACAGGAACGCAGCTCTTGTGTGCAGAGCAGCAGAACCAAGCAGCTGTGAGCCTTGTCTCTCCGGCAATGCCAGCCTCAGTGATGGCAGGGTGGTGTGTGTGGAGAGGAGGGTGTAGGCCTGTGTGTGCACGTCAGTGTGTGTGATTGCGTGTCTAGCTCTGTCAGTGTGGATGTTGCATATGCATGTCTGTGAGTATATACTCTGTATACTGTGTTTCAATGAATGTGTCACAGCGGGTGGGCCATAGGTGATGATATTGGGCCCGAACAGAGATACCAGCACAGGAGCTGTGAATTGAGATTGAGATTTAATGAGTCTTTCACAGTACAATTCAGGCTATACTCAGCTGTCACTTACAGCCCTGGGTTAAAGACACAGAGAATCAGTCCAGGTAGTGGTTCAGGGGCCAGGCAGGCAGAGTTCACTGATCAGGCAGGCAGAGTTCAGTAACAAAAAAAAACAGAATCACAAACAAGAGGCATTCATGAACTCAGTGAAACAGGCAAAATCCCAAACCAGGGACATGGTAACGTGAACACATGAACTTGACTTTATCAGACATTAACAGGAAGTTGATACAAAAACATGCCATGGGAACTCACACATGAGCTAGGCTAAGAAACTCTAATGAGATAATACAGCAAGGACTGAACCTCTTGGAATGCAGAGGCTGATGAGGTAAGGGATAACAGGTGTGCAGCCAGGAGCCCTGGCATTAGGCACAGCCACCTGTCAGTCAGCCAGGTAACCAGGAAGCACAAAGTCTAGGACAAAACACAGATTGACAGACAGGGGACATGGCACACATGAAAAACACAACATGGCAGGACACAGGGAAAACATTCTGGGCTGGAGCATGACAGAATGCGAGTTTATACTGTATGTGAATGTGTGTGTATATGTGTGTATGATTCTGTTGACATGAGTGTGTCTACTTGTGAATGCATGGGTATACATGAGTGTCTGTGTAGGTATGTGTTAACATCTGTCTCACATAGATATAAGCACCCTCAGACACAAACACACACAAAAAATACTAATGTACCTTTAGCTCACCTTTGGCTCAGTTAAACCTGTTGTGTAATTAGTATGAGCTCCCCCACCATGTGAGGAGAGACAGAGAGAGGAAGAGAGAGAGAGGAGGTCACTGCTCATGGTGAGCTCTGCTGTGGCACTGAGCACTAATAAGATTTCTGTGATGAGAAAACATTAAATATGTTGAAGGGTACCCTAAATGTCAATTAGAGCTAAACTAAACACACACCCCTGGGTTGGAAAAGTAGTGAGCAGTGCAGGGGAATGTTAAGAGAGCTGACATGGCAGACATGGCTTCATCTGCACATTTGATGAGCACATGAACCACACAGCATGGTTGTTTGAAAGGCAAACATTTATCTGAAGTCATTTAGCAAAGTCACAAATGGAGTTATCAAGGCCATGTTTCCCATCAAGCATCACACTTTAAGGCTGCCCTCATGTAGGATGCTTGGTCTTGGTCTTTGCTCTTTAGTCATACAATCAAACACAATTAAGGTGTATTTATTAGCAGCACCAAGTAGTAGATCCTCTGTTTGTTGTCGTCTATATATTTTCACATTTTCGATACCAAAAAAATAAGACACTGAAATGAAAGACAAACAAAGAACCAAACTAAACCAAATGCTACTTTGAAAGGAAGAAAGAAGAAGAAAACAAGGAAGAAGAAAGAGAAAAGAAGAGAAGAGGAGTTCCCTCTATGGAGATGCAGTCATGAAAGCACAATGGTGAGATGACAACTTGAAAGCAACAAGTCGCACCACCTATCACAGAAGTCTGTCTCAGATTCCCTCATGCACAGAGTCGTGATTGTGATACGATGGTGACAAATGCACACCTACTCACAATTCTAATCAGCAAGTAACTGTGAAAATGACTCAAAATCACCCTCCCTCACAGCTTCACAGGATGGCCCATTGAGATAAATGCTACGAAAGAGCGGATGCACTTCATAGGGACAGTAGACCGTGTGGAGAGCTATTTTTAGACCACCTACATCGCTGGTATGAAGCCATTGCATGGGTAGAGAACATGTTAATGTAAAGCTCTGCAGGAGTAAGGAGAGCTTTCTACCCCTGGGATGCTAGTGTGTAAAAACAACAGCAAACAGCAGCCTGATGTTCATAAAATATTTAAGGTGATGGAGAGATAGAGTTAGCGAGAGAGAGAGAGAGAGAGAGAGAGAGGGAGAGAGAGAAAGAGAGAGAGAGAGAGAGAGAGACATAACTGTAAATTGTATTGAACTCAAGGCCACAGTGGAGTTCTCCTGAAGTCTAAGTAAGGCATTCTTCTATTGTGATAACATTTTAAAGGGCCTTTTTTCTCCCTATCTCGCTGGCAATTCTTGTAGTAGACTATTACCACCTTAGGTGTTTTTTGTGTGATATAATTCCATATGAAATGCCTGTTTGCATTCAGTTGTCTGTCTTTGGCTACATTAAATTGGAGGACCACAATGGTGCCTTGGTTTTTACTGACATAAATGACTTGCAGAAGTGCCTGGCATAAAAGACTGCATGATCACATATTGAATGAAAGCTCCTCCAGCGAAGAAGTGGCCGTAAATTGTTCTCTCAAGAAGTGCTTTTTTTTCATGTGTTAAATAAAAAAATGCAGATCTGTGACTTTACGAGCAGAGACTAAATTGTTGCTTAGTCTGACAAACACTGTCTGTCGTGATCCTGAAATCATGAAAAAAAATGGCAGTGCCTTCATTTCTCATCCCAGCTCAGAGATGAAAAAGAAAAATGTTCATCTTCTTCCAAGAAATCACATTTCACAGTATACACAACCACACCTTCCTCTCGGCTCCCATTTGAAACCAACAACAGAGTCTCATGCAAAATGCAAAAACAAATTGCTTTCCCTTGTGTGACACCCATGCTCCCTCACTTACAGACTCTGGAATAGTTGCAAAGTTCCACTGTATTAAAGGAAATACACAACAACTAGAAAAGTCTATCGAAAAATAGAGTTGTGGCGTGTTGCATTAACCATTTCACAATTTCACCCACATAAGGCAGATTTCAGGCCGATCTACTGTATACATCTTTCAAAACAGGCATCAGATGTGTCCTGAGATTCTGACTGACCAATAGGAGGGAATTGTGTGACGGAGAGGTTTGAAGGTCTGCCAATAATGTCACACATCAGGATAAAAAATTGTGGAAACTGGTGGAGAGCTGCTTCCCAACAGCAAATACACACACACAGACACAGACAGATAGAGGGAGAGAGACAGAGGGAGAGAGAGAGAGTGGCAAGTGACAGACATACACACACGCACACATGTCCTGAGATGATGGACAGTCCTTGACAGCTTAGCTTCCAAGAGTCGCCTGATGACATCACAGAAATTCACGCATTGTATTTCAGTCAAATGTTGGCCCAGGTTAAACACAAATCTTTCAGTTCACTAATGCAATGCTTGTGATATCACCTATCACTACTAAACATAACAAATAATAAAGCATCCACCATGTTTGCCTTCAGTGCCCTCATCACCTAGGAGTGGAGCTTCACAAAAGTCACCACATTTTTCTACATCAGGAGTCTGAACAACAGCTGAGACAAATGAGAATAGAGAATCGGTTCCCCCTGCCTAAGTTCACTCACTATTCCAATGTCTGAAGGAAAAAGCAGATAGTGCACTCTTTCTGTGAATAGCCATCTCTCTGTTGCTGCATGACTGTTGTGCCTGCAGGTCAGATGACAAGCCTGGACAGCTTCCGTAGCTCCAGGTCTGATGTAGCATAAAAATGCAGCATTTGTTAGAGTTTGGGCAGACAGTTTCTGTCAGTAGCACTTCTGAAAGAGCACGTCTCGCTCTTCTGTCTGTTCCCTTGGCTTTTCAGGCAGATATTTTCTGGTAGTCATTGCCAGAGGCATGTGTTTTTCAAGAGTAGCTTTGCATCTCTCCCCATTCTATTCTAAGTCAGTTTTTAAGAGTTCTAAAACCCTTCTCGCTTGAACTTGTAGATGTCGGGTTTGTGTATTCCCAAATTCATTCTTTCCTCAATTAATTGTCTTGATTAAACATTACCACCAGTGTCATTTTAAATTCAACCTTATAAACACTCATGGTATTTGTGCCTCATGAAAGGACTCAGATTTGGTTAAACTCTTACATTTGATAAAAGGAATTAGTAAAAATTACCAAAGGTCAGAAATGTTTTATGACAAATAAATGTTTCCCTTGTTTTCTCAGATATCGGAGATTCACTGTTAGAGATACTAGGATAATGTTACTGTTATAAGCTAATGGAAGAGTGGAATTAAGGAATTAATCTCATTATTTAGTAGTCACACCTCGTATATGTATAGTTGTTATGCTGCTCAGCTCCGGAACCAACTTCCTGATGACATCAAAGGTGAAGTTGTAGCACTTTACTTTCATCCTTTTAGGCTATGTTCTTTTTGCTCATTTAATTCACTCTTCCTTTTTAATCTTTAATTTTTCTGTGTGCTTTTAACTGTTTTAATCTACTTTTCCCTTTTTTATCTCATGTGCACATTTGGAAAACACTTTGAAGTACCAATGTGTATGACTTTTGCTATCTAAGTTTATTTTTTTTGTTATTTTGATTACATTCCAATTCAGCTCCAGTGCCCCAAACAGTGGCATGAGATTCTAGGACCACTGTGCCAATCAATAGATCAGAAAGCCTGAGACAGTCCTCTTCAGTCAGTTGGTGATACATAGTGTCCTTGACACAAGGAAATAACTCTCTACAATACATTTCATAAAATCATTTGTTTTATATTTGTAAATGTTTCCATGACATCATTGAAGCCAAATGTTCTTTGTAACCATGGGCTTCATTTTGCTAAAGGGGGCATATTATTTAAATTCCATTACAAACTGTGAAATAAGACAACCTAATAAAAAAACATGTGATTCAACAAACCATTCAGATTTGGCTCCCCCCTTTTGTAAGGCTTTTAGAATTATATATATATATATATCACTGAGGCCATTTCACCTCCGCCCCCACTGCCTTAGCTGGTCTGCAAAGGTCATAGATACAGCTGTGTTCCACTCAGGTAATCAGGCATTAGCAACATTAGCATGTGCTGGGGGAAAATGTGCTTTGCAGGTATGTACGTTAGTGTGCGTATTGCTACTAGAATGGTGTAGTAAACTGAGAGCTGTGTAGCTGGACTAATTTAATTTGGATCGAGAGGCACATCTCATCTGCTGTGACACCTGCTGAACTGAACACACTGCAAAAATGCTTTTCTAACCTAGTGTTATTACTCTTATATTGAGATGAAAAAATCTAGTTGGTCTTGTTTCTAGCTAAATTGTACTTACCTAGTGCTGTCTTGGTAAGGTTATTTTTTTTTTTTTAGCAAAATCTGCTTAAAACAAGCAAATTTGGCTGCCAGTGCGTTAAGCAAATTTGGCTTGTTAAGATTTCTTAAAATAAGTAATATTTGCTTGAAATAGGCAAAAATAACCTTACCAAGACAGCACTAGGTAAGCACAATTTAGCTAGAAACAAGACCAACTAGATTTTTTCATCTCAATATAAGAGTAATAACACTAGGTTAGAAAAGCATTTTTGCAGTGCATAGCCAGTTGCAACTCTTAAAATCACTTTAAATCACTTAGTCATTAGTTTCAGTTAGCGCAGGCACTTAAACTGGCCTATCTGAGCACGGCTGTTTAGCCAGTGTGAGAAGGGTGCTATAGTGCTTGATCCAGTATTTTGACCAAAGCATGGCATAGACATTTCATTAAGATCCCAGGGTGTCAGCTTGTGGAAAAGGGGTATAATATGTCTCCTTTAATGTGTCATTTCGGTACCACTTTACAATAAGGCTCCCCTTAAAAATGGTTTATAATTAGGTTATTAATTAGGTTGCAAACACTTTATAGGTCATTAATAGGCCATTATAAACGAGTTATAACACAGTGTTCATACATTGTTGCGGGCTCACTATTTGGCAAGATCCCCATCTTGGCAACCGACTGTCTATCCCTTAACTGGCTATAGTAGCCCATTGCACACTACCTTCCATTCTTGTTTTGATGAACCATACCAGGGCCTCCTTTCATACCTGAGGTGTGGCTGCAGTGGGCCTGTGATAATTCTGTGGAATGTCTGGAGCATGTCATCAAGTGCTGTTTCACCACACCACACGACGGGACCGCTCACTGCAAGATGAGTTGTCACCATAGCAACTTGACGGATATCTGTCCGCCTATTTCATTCACCCTCTCACCTCACCCGGAGTGCGCACAACAACACCTTCATGCACTAACACTTCACTGCATGGCTATCTTACACACACGCACACACACACAGTCTTATTTTCTCTCCTTCTCTCACACTCTCTCTCCTTCTCTCTCTTCGTCTCAGTGGATAATGGGCACCTTCTGACCACCATATTGTGCCGCACTAGAGGGATTCCAAGTGAGAGAGAGAGAGAGAGAGAGAGAGAGAGAGAGAGAGAGAGAGAGAGAGAGAGAGAGAGAGAGAGAGAGAAGAAATCAGACAGGCAGACAGACACGGACAGGCAGAGATAGGGGGAGAGAGAGATATGGATAGACCACATGACCAGAGAGACTCATGGTCACAATAGCAGATAAATAAATAAACAGACCCCTTCTGCATTCCAGTTCTGTTGTGTTGACAAGCATGAATGCAGTCAAAGACTGACGGATGATCAAAACAACCCATGTGCATCCACTGTGTGACCGAATGTCAATGTCTGTAGAAGGAGTTGAAGACTCCCACACGTGTAGTTAAATGCCACACCAAGGTCCCTAACAGCATCCCAGGAAGAGGCGTTATATTTTAAAATATTTCTTAGCATGCCTCAGGTGTTGGCCTGTTGTGTTTGGTAGTTTTGTGTGTGTGTGTGTGTGTGAGTGTGTGCTGGTTTTGTGTGTGTGTGTGTGTGTGTGTGTGTGTGTGTGTGTGTGTGTGTGTGTGTGTGGACATAGCCAAAAGCAAATATTCCATTCGGTGCATCCAAGTGCAGACAGCAGCCCAGTTCAACGCATGGTCGGCAGTGGAGACAACGGTCCAAGTCGACCTCGCCCTGAAAGACAAGGCCCTGTGAATCCTCACAGACCTCCAGCCAGAGGAGCGGTACAACTGGCCAGCCATCAAGAGAGTACTACAGAGCACTACACCACTGCTTTGGCCAACCTGTCTATGCTGATGGCAGTAGGGACAAGCTGGTTGGCAGAGAATAAGAGTGTCTGGGTGCCATTACCTCTCGCATGGGTGTCCAACCTTTGAAGCTACGATGCAGAAGGAGCTCACTCTTAGCCACGGTCCAGGACTCGGGCAAGTGTGTGTTGAGGGTTTCAGTGTGTGTTTCATAATAAGAAGCTGGTGCCAGAGAAGACCCAGCCTTGTTACAATATGTTCCCACTGTATATAACACTGGCCCCTGTGCTGTGTACGTGTGAATTTCAGGATCGATCTAAAAAAATGAAACCATGTTAAATGTGGACCGATTTCTTATCTCCTCCACCCCTTTCCCACCTCTGGGGCCCTCAGGTCTTTATATCTCTTTATATCTTATAACTGTTCCACGGGTTACTGTAAAGGTCTGGTGTAAAAGTGCCATTATCTGTTGCTGCTCGCAGTCTCTGGAACAGGCTACCACTCGCTATCAGGTCAATGGCTCCCACTGACACTGTGAGACCCTCCTGGAAAGCTCATCGTTTTCACCTGGCATTTGGGTCTGCCTGAGGTTTACATGGAGGGCTTAAGTTATCTTTTTCATCTTGTGTGTTGTGCCCTGTCTTGCTTTGTGTTGTACGCTTTCCACCTCTCAGTTTTTTTATATTTAAATTCTGTGAAGATGACCATGTGCCGGCGAAATAACACACCGATAGTTGAACAGCTTTAGTTGACAAAATGCAGTTTAGTTTTAGCTCAAACAACTGCTGATGGCTGAGGTTGGTCATATAGTGTGTGCTATTTCACCAGCTTCAGGCAAAATAAGGGTTGCCTAATGATTCACTGGCTGCATTCCGCTTGACCTACTGCTGTAATATTCATCGGGCGAAGTCACTCTATGACACTCTATTCTGTTTCAATAGATACATAGACATAACCAGAGTGGAGCCCATGGCATGCTGTGGGTCTATTCACAATAGCATGGACAGATGCAAATGATAGTCATTTAAAACTAATAGTCTGTTCAGTTGGTGCATGTAGGCTAAAGTACTGTATATGGGCTCATGTTGCATAAAAACGTTCAAACCCTCAGGAAGACACTGCTCTATACTTGGCTTCCATTTAGTTGAAAGTATCCATAGGCTGACCAAAATTAGATGCTGTAATTTAACAGTCCAAAACTCTTCTGACATATTTTAATGTTTTTCCAGCTCAAGGTATAACAGACAAAATGTTGTTTCTTTGCCAGAATCTGGTCCAGAAATGATTCCAAACAAAGACATAGTTGACTCTTATAATAGAGCAACCCCCCCCCCCCCCCCCCCCCCCACACACACACACACACACACACATGCCCAGCTTCTCCGCAGTGGTGATTACTGTCATATTGTTCCAGGACCTTTCTTCACACCACCCTGTGTGCATACATGTCGTAACTACTATGGTGTGCCACAGGCTGAATCAGTAACAGACCACCTCGCTCTGAGAGACCCCAGTGCTGCAGTGATTACTCAGTAATCATGACCACAATGCACATTGCCAGACCACTGGGCGGACAGGTTACGGGGGGTCATAAATTAGCATGACCTCCATCCCTGTCCTTGTTTTCAGTATTGTACAGGAGGCTGGGGAACATGGGGTAACACTGTGCTCCTGCTTTGGTTATGATTAGATGTGAGGGCATTGGACACACTCTTAGGCACTGAAAAGAGACACTGTCAACCTGGCTGGATTTATGGGATACGGATTTACAAGAGCATTTGTTGTTGTTTTTTTTTGCCCTCACACTTGCCTTTTCTCTTATCCTTACCCTCTTGGTGCTCTCTCTCTCTCTCTCTCTCTCTCTCTCTCTCTCTCTTTCAATTCAATTAAAATGTGCTTTACATGTGTGTCTGTTAATACATCTATAAGTGTAATGAGTATTCATAGGAGTGTCACTGTGTGGTCACTCCTCTTTGTATAACAGTAATCTATGTATAAGCAGCTAGTACTTCACAGCCTTGCTCTTCTCCTAATAAATGTAGCATTTTATTGTGGTCTTTGTGGAATTTGGGATATATAGCTAGAAATTCTGACTCTTAGTCTTTCTTGTCACAGTACACACACAACCTGTTTCCTTTGGGCATCCAGGTTTGGCTGTGTCTGCCCGTTTCCACTGCCGGACTGTGATTGCTGAACCTGTACCATGTCATTGTTTTCCTTAACTTGGTGTCTTTCTTTGTTTTTATGTTGTTTCTTTCCAATAAGTCTTTTCCAATAAGTCTTTTCTTTCTCTGTATGAACAATGTGGTAAGGCCAAATTCTCTTATCAAGGGTGCCAGTGTCCTTAGGCTGATTATTTTTGTTCCTTTTGATACAGTATAATGAGTACGCCAAACTTGAAAAACACACTGGAAGACGCAGTCAGGATGTCTGGATTTGATTTCAGCGTGGAGTCACCCTCTAAGCCTGTTGCTAAGATAATGGCCTGCCCAACTGTAGGAAGGTGTTGCATTTTTACCATTCAGTCAGAATGCAAGGGGGTGGTATTAAGACCACACCCTGTAAGTTATGGCAGGAAGGGGAGACAGTGGGGTGTTCACCTGTGGGGGAGCGGGTCCTTTGAGTGGGGGGTAAGAACAGAGGACAAAGGATGAAGGGTTCAGTAAGAGTCTGAAGTAAGTTCATATCTGCCACAACAGGAGAATAGCAATATTCGGCTCCATCACTATTAGTCATATTAGTTCCCTATTGCAGGTACTGCGATGTAACATTCGGGAAATAACACTTTCATTGACCAATCGAAGCACTTTCTATTCACACCGGAAGGCGGAATTGCAACGAATCACCGCACTGAGCCCGCCCCCTCAGGTCCCCATAAATTGGGGGTGATTGCGTCGCTCATCCTCTTTTAACTGTTCGGCTACTGGAAGCTACAGACCGTCAAAAAACTCTCTACACGCTCAGCGTATCCTTTATTCTTGTGTGCTATTTTGCTCTTTCGAGTTGGTGAGTTGCGGATTAATTCCCTTACTAGCTCTGAGTGCTGCAAGGATATTCAACGCTTTTAGCAAACTGCTGTCTAGCTGGTGACCATGCTCGTCCTCGACATGCCGTCTCACTACTGCTTACAACGTACTACGTTGATATAGCTCTTGCTAATTTGTGTTTCATTTCAGATGAAGATGTCCAAGCCCTACCCGGACTGTGGCCATCCCCGTGAGAAGGGGGACCGAAATCGCGGCATTGTCTGGGGATATCCCTGGAGGTGTCCCCGGTCGGGTGGTGCTCCCCTCGCCCTGTGAGCAGTGGCGGGCCAGGCGGCCCCCCTCGGGATGTCGCTGAGTCCTCCTGCTCTTCCCCGGCGTGCTTGCTGGCCCCAGTCGCGGTGACTGCAGTGGCCGCTGAGCCGCTGTCTGAGCTCGAAGTCCAGTTCGATGAACTGGACGTAGAAGTGGACAGAGAGAGTTTGCTGGATGACTCATTCGAGCACGACTCGGACAAAGACACAGACATGGTTCTAGTTGTCGCGCCACAGGCTACGCATAGGCTATGCCTATTCAATAACCTGGACGAGTGGCAGCTGGCTTCTCGCTCAGAGGCAGAAGTGGTGCAAGAGTGCCATCTTGTGGAGCAGCGGCTCCACTAGGCATAGCGTTATCGTAACCACAGACGCCTCCATGGAAGGCTGGGGTGCGTTATGCGAAGGATATTCTGTTAACAGGTGTTGGTCATTAACGCAAGCCGCGTCACATAAATGTGTTAGAACTGCGAACGATTTTTCTAGCGCTTCGGCATTTCATACACATACTAAGTGGGCGTCATGTACTCGTCAGGACGGACAACACGTCCGCCATTGCATACATAAATCGCAAAAGGGGGGGTGCGCTCCCCTGCGCTTTACCATTAAGCAAACCGACTACTCTTCTGGGCGGTGAAGCGCATTCGCTCTCCCAGAGCGGTGCACATTCCAGGTCATCTCAATTACGGAGCAGACCTGTTGTCAAGGGGGAACCCTCAAGCAGCAGATTGGTGCCTCCACCGTCAGGTGGTCGACCAGATTTGGCTACGAATTTACAGGGCACAGGTAGACCTGTTTGCGGACAGAGAAAACGCTGCCCTCTGTGGTTTTCGCTAGGAGGCGACAACCCTGCATTAGGCGTGGACGCGCTGAGCCAGCAATGGCCCAGCATGCGTCTTTATGCATTTCCTCCGATCCTTCTTCTGCATCAGGTAGTCTGCAGGGTGGAGGAGGAGGGCATAGAGCTGACATTAGTAGTGCCCCAATCAGCCATGGTTAGCGGACTTAATCAGATTGTCAGTGCAACCTCCGTGGGAGCTCCCTCTGCGCAGAGATCTCCTCTCGCAAGCTCACGGAATGGTCTGGCACCCCAGGCCAGAGCTCTGGCAGCTCAGGGCCTGGCACCTGAGAGGAACAGGCTCTTAGCATCAGGCCTGTCGGATTCAGTGGTGAATACTATACAGAGCGCTCGGGCAACGTCTACCCGATCTCTGTATACGCTCAAGTGGCGCATGTTCGAGAGATGGTGCGCGGGACGTCAGCACGACCCTATTGATTGCGCTCTGGGCATCATCCTAGAATTCTTACAGCAATGGTTTGATGAACGAAAAGCGGCTTCTACTATCAAAGTATATTTAGCAGCCATTTCCGCCTGCCATATTGGCATTAATGGCAAATCTCCCGGTAGTCATCCATTAGCTTCGCGCTTTATGGCTGGGATAAGGCGTCTTAGAGTGCCTGTCAGGCACCTATTGCCCTCTTGGGATTCGCTAGTTGTGTTACGGGCGCTCACGGGTCCTCTGTTCGAGCCCTTAGAAACGGTGGACATAAAGTTTGCATCTTTAAAAAACGCGCTGCTCCTGGCACTGGTGTCAGCGAAGCGCGTCGGTGACATGCAAGCGCTGTCTGTCAGCCCGTCGTGCATTCAGTTTTCGATTGCCAGGGATAGGGTAGTTTTGCGGCCTAACGCAGCATATACACCCAAAGTAGTGACAACTCCGTTCCGTAACCAGGTCATTGAGTTGGCCGTATTCTACCCCCCTCCTTTCGCATCGGCGGAGGAGGAGAGTTTGCATAAGCTCTGTCCAGTGCGCGCTCTACGCACTTATGTAGAGCGCACTGGCTCGTTCAGGCAATCGGAACAGTTATTCGTATGCTTTGGTGCAAACGCCAAAGGCAAACCTCTGGCAAAGTCGAGCCTCTCCCGTTGGTTGGTGGAGGCTATCACTTTGTCTTATACAAGTTTGTCATTGGAGCCCCCGGAGAAGCTTCGTGCGCATTCTACTCGTGGGGTTTCGTCATCCTGGGCCCTGTTTAAGGGCGTTTCAGTGGATGACATTTGCAAAGCTGCAAGCTGGAGCTCTCGCCACACCTTTATTAGTGTGCTTGCCCGAAGGGAAGCACAGTATTGTTATCGTCAAGTTTTCTTTATTTATTTATTCCGTACGTTTTTCTTGCAGCTAACTACTCCTCGCCCGATTGAGCTAGAGACGCCATTCAAACACCAAAACGTCCGGCCCGATCCGGTGCAAGCTGCTATGACTTTTCGTGGCGGTACACCTTGCCACTCCTTTTTTATTCTTCTTTTTCATCCCCTTTTCCTCTCATTGACTAACATGGTGGAAGGTTGAGCCATTGTGACGTCACACACTCTGAGATAGGAGAAGCTCTCTTAAATGCCATAACAATTATGCTAATCGAAAACCACCATCAAGGTTTATACCTCTTAAATGCCATAAAAATCATGTAAATCGAAAACCACCATTAAGCTTTATATCATGATACAGTAGTAGGTATAGCTAGCGAGTTGTTTACGTTCACAACCCTCAGACAGTTAAAAAGGCCCGACAACAGTCACCAAAGAAAACCTAGATATACTATTGATACTATAGTGAATAGAGTGATGATAGCTAGCGAGCTATTTAGCCTTCACCCAGGCTCAGGTTTATTTTGCTAGGTATCTCCGATATCGACGCAGAGACACAGTGTGAAAAAGGATGGAAAACTTAACGAGGAAAAGTGGTTCGGGAACTACGTATGCAGTAGTTGGCTGTACCAACTCAAGAAAACACCTGAGCGAGTGGTTAGATAGAGAGTGCAAAATATTAAAACGAATGTAGTGGCAACAGTTTCAGGTACAGTTTATACACCCGCTCTAACAGTGTTAACCAGTATGTGAGTAACGTGGGTTTTATTAAGGCATAGCGTGTGTAATGTGTAGCTATTTCATTCCGTTTGTTAACCTTTCCGGCTGTCTGTATACCAGCAGCAGAGCGGAGCATTTCACTCCCCTGCCATCTCGGAATGAAATAGCTACACAATACACACGCTATGCTTTAATAAAACTCACGTTTTACGAGACACCAACAGAGGCACAATCGACAAGTCTTACCATTGAAGATCTTTGACGTTCGGTCTGAAACTACAACCAGCCATCCAGGTTAATCCAAGTTATTGTGGAGAACGACAGTTGCATCAATCATTTCATTAAAACTTCACACTTATTACATTGGACATATCCACCAGCCTAATTAGAATCTGCATTGTCTACTGAGCAGAAATATCTCCATACAGTAGATTTCCCTTCGTTTAGTATCATTTTAAACTTTCCAGATGACTGTATTGCTCGTCAAGTGATACGTGTCCAGAAACAAGGCCCTTTGTCTGGATAGCCATAGCTAGCATAACTGCCATTGAAATCCAATGGTAATGCTACCTAGCTAGGTATGCTAATTGTCGGTATCCATCGTTAACTCGTTAATCGTTAACCATCATGTCACTGGCTTTAATTTAAGAATGGCATGTTAGTAGTACATTTAGTAGTACATATAATATCAGTACACTTGATTCATTACTGCTGATGTGTTACTTATATATGTTACTTATTAGCAGCTAGCTACCTAGCTAGCCACTATGAGTTCCAATGTGTTTTCAGTTAGTGTTAGCGGCAAGCTAAGCTAGCTGCTGTAGTTGAGTTGAGCTCCAGTTAAGACGCTGCGTACCGTACTTCATCATCACATTCGATTATTTATTACAAACAAATTCGAATTCAGCTGTAGGCATGAGATCTGTATCTTAGAGACTAATTGCATCCACAATTTAAGTACTGCAAGCTAGACTACTACAGTTGACACAACACAGGAGGTCCCTGGGCCTGAGAAGGGAAGGTAAGGTAAGGAGTTTAATGTGGCTATAATATGGAATTTTAAATGTGCCTAAAACTAGACTAAATTGTAATGAGTTTTCGAAAACTAGACTGAAACTAAGAAGGATAACTATGACTAAATGTGACTAAAACTTATATGCATTTTTGTCTTTAGACTGAATCTAAAAATAGCTGCCAAAATGAACACTGAGATAGGGGACCCCTTAATCTGCAATTCATGGTTGCTAGCTCTAATCAGATGTACTACCTAGGCTTATAAGAGAAGACAAACTTTTTATGCCAACGAACACCAATAACTAGAACTAATTTGACAGACTATAAACCAATGTGATACACGTGCTCTCTATCTATACAGTAAAAGTGTTGCTTACGTTTGATACTAGACCTACAGTCTAACTCTAACTGCATTAAGTCTAACATAGGCCTATCTTACAATAAACTTTAAGTAAAGCTGGCTATGTAACCGCATTCATTCCAATATTGTTGCACAGATGTTTCCTTTTACCAAGATAACAATTTCAACAATTCACTTAGCTCAGTAAGTCAGTATAACGAAACTCTGGAACTATTAGGCTATGACCAAATGTAACACCCTTTCACAATAAACACGCAAACAAACAAACAAAAACAGAACAACAAAGATACCCTCATATGTCTAAACGTCAGTGGAGCCAAAATATAATGGTTGAGCTTGGTTGCTTGCTAAAATATATTGGAAGAAGGCCCCACTATACTGACTGAGTAGATGTAAATACATGTTAATTCATAGGCACTTGTTCTCTCTGTCACAGAGCAAGCACACTCTCGCAGTTCGTTCACGAAACGCATTCTAGTTAATTACTACATGTTGGATGTGGTGGAGCCTGGTTTCCTGCAGAGCGTATTACAGGTGAGCGATCTGTGATCCTATGCGGCCTGCGAGTATGCTTATAAATTATGTGACCATCTCCCCTTATGAATTAAAGGCGGATGGCGCAGATGGGTGTAAGTTTCATAAGCAAAGGATCAGTGATCCCGTTTCACTTATATTGAATTTATTCCCTGTATAAGGCGCACCGCCGCCCGCCACATGAACCTCTCCGAGGGCAAGGCGAATAGGTTGGCGTGTGCGTATGTATGTTGGCCGACACTGTTCACGCGTGAATGGACTCGGTCCCGAATGTTACATCGCAGTACCTGCGATAGGGAACACCTCGGTTCCCTAAGCGGGACCAGATGTAACATATGTTGAGTGCACAGTGCGTGTTTTTTTCTTCTAGTAGGCTCAGTGCTCAGAGACTTCAGAGGATGAGCGACTCAATCACCCCCAATTTATGGGGACCTGAGGGGGCGGGCTCAGTGCGGTGATTTGTCGCAATTCGGCCTTCCGGCGTGAATAGAAAGTGCTTCCATTGGTCAATGAAAGTATCATTTCCCGAATGTTACATCTGGTACCGCTTAGGGAACCGAGGTTACATCCGTAACCGAGATGTTTTGTCAGATTGCTGTTGGAGCCTGAGGGCCTGATTTACTAACATTGCGACCGCAGCTTAAATTCACATTTAAACATGCATTCTAATATGCTAAACACAACAGCAACAACAACAATGGAACTTTAAATAAGGGGATCAGCTATTTTTTTTTATTTATTGGCAAAAGTTTGCCAGACTCTTTATATACTTTTAATTTGGTTACAATGCTTTCGTCCCCCTCTATGGCATCCTTACACCTCTGTTTAAAACTAGAGAGCTCCTCCGTGGAGGAAGAGTCGGAAGAAGAGTCGGATGGCGCGTCGGAGGAATCAGGCCCTGACTTGGATGAAGCGCTTGAGTCGGTTCTCTGCGACTGACTTTTCTTCGCCTCTGGTGGACTGCCCTTGTCCTTTTTTCTTGCTGCTACAAACAGACAATGACAGAGGATGATTAGTGGAAAATATAGGCATGTGGGTGGCACACTAGTAAGTGTGATGGTCTTTGGAAGATAGTTTTCTGAGTTCAAAATCATCCTGTTACTGTTTTTTGTTTTATTATTTACTGTATTATATCATAAAAAATATCATAATTACAATGCAGTTAAATAAATATACCACAAAATGGCGCTCTAAGACCACAAATGGAAAATACATGCATTGCCTGGGAGTCTAAACTCTAGCTACCACCACGATCCGAACATGTGGATCTCCGTGGTACAGTGTAGGAGACAGGCTAGAACAGGTCGATGCAAACGTACGTGAGGAAATGACTAGTATGAAACCACTAGTGTCAATCAACAAAAAGACGAAGAGAGTAATGCTAGCAGGAAAATACAATTATGCACTTACATCATCAGTAACGCATACGGCAACACAATGTTAACTTTATGTACTTAGCATTAGAGATTATAAGCACGTGGTATTAGACCATGAGGGCACGTATGGGCTGGCACGAAAAGGTTTCAAGGGCATTAGGAGCGAGTGTGGTCCTAGCTAAATGTTTGGGGGAAAGAATACAACTTTTCAATAAAAATGTTCACACCGCTAATTTCCAATAATGAAGGTTAATCATATGCAAATTCAGCAAGAAGGGAAATAGTTTTGTTAGTCTAAGGTTACTAGCTACGTAGTGTAACAGGTGTAACCAACCATAGGAAAAAGTTATATTAAATGTATTATTTAATTAAAGCTTCAAACAATTATTTCACGCTGAAACACTTTCCACCCTGTTCATGACAATATTCTTAACACAGATACCTGTCCTACTCACCGGTGAGTTCTTCTAACTGAAACAAAAGGCACAATAACCAGAACACAAAATATCATTGCCCCGTACCAACATGCACTAAATCCACTGTGTGTTAATAACACTAGCAACATACATTCATAAATGCAATACACTTATATACATAAATGCAACAAAAGAACGTTTTGCCCATTAAACACTTTACACAATCAAAATTCAATGTTTTTCACATTCTCTATGCTGTTCGTTGCACTGTTCTGTTCAACGTTTAGTTCAAAATGGTTGAGCCACGGTCATCAAAGTGTATGGAAATGGATGGATATTACCGTACAGGACACTTTGCAGCTCATTGACGATGTGGAGTCACATGTGGGAGGGTATTACTTACCACAACATCAATCAGTAGCGTGGGAGAGGGAGGGAGGGAGGGAGAGAGGGAGAGAGAGAGAGAGAGGGAGGGAGGGAGGGAAGGAGAGAGAGAGAGAGAGCTGTCCCCCTTCGTTGGCGTGGTGTAGTCTCCGATGTTGGCGACGAGCTAGTTTCTAAATATTAATACACTTTGCTAACTAGCGAGGACATTCCGCCTCACACTACAACGTGCTATACTTCTTAGCAGTAACACCGGGCGATCTTCAGAGCTGATTATGTAAATTCTTGCTTCCTCCACACGGCCACTCTACCGTAGTTCATCCGTAACACGGACACTAACAGACCTGACAAACTTGGAGCTAAACTTGCAAAACTGACTTATCCTACCATCACTCTTTCTCAATCACATGTGAGCTATCCGGGCGCCGCCATCTTCTCTCTTAACATTCTCCGTCTGCCCCTTGTTCCGCCCTCTCCGCTCTCTCCATTGGCCAGTGCACCAACTTTCCAGTCACTGATTGGCTGGACCTATGGTCAAGTTCTGTGGGGCTATTGGGTGTGGAACAGAGATTGATATCCCAAAGTTATCGCAGGGGCCAATGGAGAGAGCGGAGAGGGCGGGACAAGGGGCAGACGGAGAATGTTAAGAGAGAAGATGGAGGCGCCCGGATAGCTCACATGTGAATGAGAAAGAGTGACGGTGAATACCACGCAATACATCATTAGGCGCACTTATCTTCTCTCCTCCCATATATTTGCGCTAGACGCCCATGTTTCCACCCACATTTCTGTGCCCTCCCCGTCCACACCCACAAAGCGTTAATATGCGCCTCTACTCAAATGCGCCTTCTTAGTAAATACAGTTTTATGTTTACGACCGCTATTTTACGCCTGAAATGGGCGCAATCCTGTTAGTAAATCAGGCCCTAAGTCTCTTCAGTGATCATTTCTCGGTTCTTAAGGGCTTTGAAATAATAAGAGGTGGGGGTCACTGGTTTTTAATGTTGTCAGAATTTCATGGCTCTTTTTTCAATATTCAATAACAGAGGGTATTGGCCCACTTCTGCCCTGTATGCGTTGTTGAGTGTGTGCCTCTGCATTCAGAGGATTCTCCTGCAGAACTCTGCATACAGGATTTCAATTGGGCTTTTGTCCCATTTTTCTGTCTTGGTTCAGCAAGAGACCCTACTCCTCTCTGCTATATAATGCAATGGCTTACGTTACTGACTAAAATGTTGTGAGCCAAATTCTAATGGGTGTTTCAAATTAAATAGATTTTTGAATATCCTAGAAAGCCCTTCTTGCTCCCTCGTTCAGTTCATTCACGGCCAAGCTGAGGTTCCCAGTTGCACTGATTTTTAAGTTATGTATAATTTGCTACATTTTCAATTTTTGTTCTACCAAGGGTGACATTGTGTTTATTTCCCTAACATCTGATTATTTTACGGAATGTTATATATATATATATATATTTTTTTACATTTTTTGCCGGGCCTGGCAGAACCTTTGCAGTACATCTAGGTTCTCCCGTTTGACCAAGTTGAACCAGATCATCTGCAAACATGAGAAATATAATTTTGGAGTCATCGAAGATGAGGCCAGGTGAGGCCTTTCGTTCGTTGTAGTAAATTTGCCGATGTATGTATTGAAGAGGGTGGGTGAAAATGGACAGCCCTTGGGTAAAGAAGTTTGTTTGTTTATTTCCAGACCAGTGCTGTTTTGATAGCACATTTATTGTTTAAGTACATTGCAAGATGGAGGATCACAGAGAATCTATCATTCTCTGTGTCTCTGTGTTCAGCTCTGCGTGAGCACTGCCATCTTGGCTCTTCGGATATTTCTGTTGCGCTTCAGCTCATCTCCCTCCCAGCAGCATGTGTGAAACACCCTGTCTACGCGCTGCAGACAGAGCCAGCCCCCTGGTAAGCTCAGAGAGCTGCTGGACCCAGCCTAGCATGAGCCCCTTCTTCATCAGTCAGGTTTGTTTACACTGAAGGATGCACACTGGGCCAGAGGAAAGAGAATGGGAGACAGGGAAACCTGTAGTGTATGTATATGCTTTAACCAGTGGCGGTCCGTCAGGGCCTTCAAGGCCTTCTCTGCTGGCCTAAACATCATCAGAAAATAAATGTAATAAAATAAATTTAATTTTAATATTTTCTTTTCATAAATATGTATTAAATGATTCCCCATAGTCCATTATCTTCATTTCATGCTTCCAGCGTTGTTCATTTATGTTAGAGCTTTCATCCAATCATATTTCCGCTATCATGTGTTGCCACGCTCCTTGAAATCTTCCCCGAGAACAGAAATCTTCCCTGAGGCCTTCAGAATTCACATTGAAGGCCCGTGTACATCTGATTGGCTATCACAACTTGCTGTTTCAGTTCATTTAAGTTGAATGAACTGAAACAGACAGTTGTGACAACCAATCAGATTTCGAGTTGGCGACACTGGGCCTTCTAGAAGGCCCGGAAGATTCCTTTCCTCGCGTTGAACGTGACACGTAAACGTCCTTTGATTGAATACTGAGGCAGACCGGTGCAGTGCTTCAGTGCTCAGTTTAGCTGGCTAAAACGACGTACATCGGTTTCAATGCTTATTCTTCTAGTTGTTTCAATTGGTAAGACTAAATATAATTACATTAACCAACTCAAATAAATTAGTTTACACAAACTTGATAATTCCAGTTTTTGATACAATTACAACGCCATTTTCAAGACGGAACTTTCAAGAAAAACTGGATATCGTGAGGATGGGAAGTTTAATGAAACTGCTTTGCAGGTGGGACAATGCGATGTTACTTGTTAAACTTGTTAAACCTCACATTGAGTCACATAGGCTACTTTTGGTGGACTTAATAAAACTTTGTAGACTAATCCCTGAAAATCGCCTTTTATTTTTAAGTTGTGACAGTAATATCCAAGCGATCATATAACTTAGAGTTTACTACTCTTAATGTATTGTTAATACGGGTGTATTGATTTGAAATGCTCCGGAAATATTAATAAAGTCTGTTGTACTCGACTATGTTAAGGTGATGCAATGCTCACTTATACTGCCTTTCTGTATAAAATATACTGGTTCGAGAGCCATGGCGTCATAATGATGGTATTAGGAGGTGGATTCACTCAGTTTAACATCGTGTAGGACATCGCTGAAGGCCTAGTCGTGAAATGCACGGACCGCCACTGGCTTTAACACTGTACTCAGCATTCTTGAGCTGTTTGACCTGTATAAAGACACAAAAAGCAAAGCAGCACAATGGCTGTGGTTGAAAATCAACGTTATATGCTGAATCGAACAATACTGATGAAAAAAAAACATGTATTGGAAAGTAGCAACAATGGGGTTTAAGATGAAGAATAGAAGTCAAAAACATGACAGATATTTCCATGATGTGAAAATAAATGTGCCTACAACATGTGGAACCACAACATGTGGTACATGGTATGTACGTGTGTACAAAGATTTTTAAGAAAAAAAAGGCAGCCTTATTTGTCACCCGAAAGCTGAAATGTATTATACTGACATTGCATTGCGGGCTCTGGGCAGTCGCACTGTGTGAAATAAAACTCCCAGAAGCACAGTGAACAGACCCTCAAAGCTCATGTTCAATTTCCGCCAGGCATTGACCAGCCCCCACACCACCCCCACCCACGCCAGCTGCACCGCACATCTCTGAGGAATAAAAAAGGAGAATTCACTTGGTTGTGACTGAAACTTTGCCTTGAAATGCAATCACTTCGCCCATTGCCTGGTGTCTGAAGAATACTGTGCTGTGGCGAAGCGAGTCTAACAAGCTCTCCGGCCGCGCCAAGCCAGGCCCTTTATCTGTGCTCTCTCTGTCAGGCAGAAAGACATGGATGGACACTAACTGAGTTCTGTGTGCCTGATGAATCATCCACTGTATACTGGCGGATTTTGAAATAGGCCTTTTATCTTCCTCCATTTTGGCAGGGGTGTTTGTGCCTTAAGAAAC
Organism: Sprattus sprattus; assembly: GCF_963457725.1. Classification (NCBI taxonomy): domain Eukaryota; kingdom Metazoa; phylum Chordata; class Actinopteri; order Clupeiformes; family Clupeidae; genus Sprattus; species Sprattus sprattus. Next base: position 10,682,010 of record NC_137911.1, read on the forward strand.
ATTTTTTTTTTGTTGTTGTTGTTTTATTTTTTGAAGGGACATTTTCCTTCCAGAAGCATATTTTGCTTCCCGCGAGGATTACACTGGATCTCTGTACAACAGTGAATAGCATTAAAGTTTTAGTGACAGAAAGATGTCAGGAGGTAAGGGGTCAGAGATTGGAAGAAAATTAGGGTAATGGCTGCAACAAAGAGACCAGTCTGCATTGGGGTGTTGAGAGGTCGCACAGGGTTATTGAGAGGTTGCACAAAGGTATTTAGAGGTTGCACAGGGGTATATAGTAGTTTCACCAGGGTATTTAGGGGTTGCACATGGGTATTAAGTAGTTGCACCGGGGTATTTAGAGGTTGCACAGGGGTGTTGAGAGGTTGGACAGGGGGTGTTGAGAGGATGCACAGGGGTTTTGCACAGGGGTGTTGAGAGGATGCACAGGGGTGTTGAGAGGTTGGACAGGGGGTGTTGAGAGGATGCACAGGGGTTTTGCACAGGGGTGTTGAGAGGATGCACAGGGGTATTAAGAGGTTGCACAGTGGTGTTCAGAAGATGCACAGGGGCGTTGAGAGGTTGCCCAGTGGTGTTCAGAGGATGCACAGGGTAGTTGCACAGGGTTTTTTAGAGGTTGCACAGGGATGCACAGGGGTGTTGAGAGGATGCACAATGGTATTGTACTTTACATATAATGGTTGCTGTCTGAAGTTGTACATGAATAACCTGCCATATTTTATACCATAGCCCTTCTTACAGCATCACTGCATCTATTTATTACAGAGAACTACATTTGGTAACAAGAGTGGAAGCACATTCATCATTTTCCATTCCATAATACGTTTTAGATTAGGTGTTCAAATTATGGTTGTGTAATCACAGAGTAATACAAATATTACTAACTAATAGCTTAATATATAAAGCTATAATAATATATAATATATACATTCCTTAATAATATTATTATATTTATGAGCTTACTAATAGCTAATACAAATATATAACTTCAGTGTTACATTGTACTGAAACATGTCATTACACAGTCCCACCAGGATTTTCTAATCTTGTGATTTCAAGTCAAGGATTTCCCGCATTGGCAGCAAATTCAGTAACTTTTGGCCATAACAATCTCAACAAACCCTCGGAAGATCCTAGAGGGGCTGATTACAGTGTAACAGGGACCATGTGATGTCTGGTCAAACTATTCTTTACATCTAAAACAAAAACAACCTCTGCTTGTTATTTGTAGACTGTTTAACCCTATTTGTCATGGGTTAATTCCTGGCTGTACAGACTGAATATTACTAAACATCTGCTCCTACTTAAATCCCTTCAGTTTATTCCGGCTCCAGTTATTTAGGACTTCTGTTTAGAACACAGCCTTCTGTAGATTTGGTCTACTTGCTTCCTTAGATCTGTTCTTTCTTCTACTCCCTGAATCTGGATGATTTTCATGATGCTGTTCCCTTTGAAAATGCATCATATACTGTACATGTTTCAGTTTTTCCTTTAATATGGGATTGATTTCTGGAAACCCAATTTCTGGCATTTACATCAATCGAAAATGGATACAATTAGCCAAAACAGAAAATGGGAAAACATTTATATTGTATGACTGTTGCTAAAAAAGACCACATGGTTCATTTACTTTTACTGTTGTTGAAGATTGTCACAAGCAATTACCATTTTGTAATCCGCTTTGTTTTATAGTCAAGGTTCGCAGCAAATCCAAAGTGTGGGACAAGGTAGATTCGAACAGTGTACTGTATATTCTTCAATCTGTATGAGCACAATCATATTTTTGCAAATCACAGGGACATAAGCATTAGCCATAAGATGCTCCTAAGAATGAACAATTGATGCAAACTGGGAGCATTGTGGGACTGACAACGTTGAGGCAATTACTGTATTGATGAAACATGAGCCTTCTGACGGCTGAGTTCATTTATAGTACTGATGCAGAAAAACAAAGCGACTGAGAAAATCAATATTATAGCAGTGCTGGTGCAGTAACAGAAATGTATCAGATGCGTCGCTTCAATTGTAATGGTAACAAAACCTAGGAGTGGCTGAGCTTCGAACAGCAGGCAAATGTGTGCTTTGGTAGCTGTCCAGCACATTGTTGAAAAGATACAGCAGTGCAATTATCTTGGATGTTTTGCTCTGCCTAATTCTCTCTCTCTTTCTCTTTCTCTCTCTCTCTCTCTCTCTCTCTCTCTCTCTCTCTCGCTCTGTGTCATTATCAGTAGACAGTGCTGTAGAAGCCGAGTCCAGTTTCTGCATTGTTTCTATGTGGTGTGGACTTTTAATCTGGGCTCTAAACAGGAGAACATCTGAACGTGCTCCGCCATGGTGTTAATGTAGACTGGAGGTTAGGTCAATGTCATTATTTAGGCCGTGTGGATAATCAGTACAAGCAATGAGGCACCAACCGGCACATCATAGGCTGTATCTCAGACAGGGATTGACTGCTCATCGTAACTGCTACACAATACAGTGATATTCAGTGCCATGGCCCCAACCCTAGAAAGCAGTGACTTATCCGTAATCGGAAATATTTTGTAGTAGATGTGAGTTTCCAAATATGGACTACATGGTTTTGTATTATGACTCCATAGAGTTGTATAACTTGAATTATGACTTCACAGTTTTGTGAATAAAGAACTGATGCTACATCGGGTTCAATACCTGCAGGACCACCTCCAGTAATTAGTCTCAGTTTTACTATTACTGTTTTGTTTTTGGCTCTGCGAGATGACAGCATATGCGAGTCGCTCCAGTCTTGATTTAGCACAACATGACAGCTTACAGGTTCGTTTAGCAGGGTGCCAAACAGAGCGCCTGCAGCTGCAAATGCAGACGCTAAATTGGCCTCGTCCCCAATCATGCTTTTCATCAGCAGTGTACCCAGGACTGCAGGATCAGGGGGTCATGTACCGAATGCCCAGGGGAGGGCAAAATGGAGTGTGGAAATCCATCTCTAAAAGATGCTGGCACACGCATATTGCCTATATGGACACATTGATTCTGTAACATAATTTCATGGAATAATCACTTCTAACAAAGTGCACAAACATGTACACAAAGTAAATGTAACTTAGGCTGCTGATCACAGAACTTCACCAGAAGACCAGAGGTTTTTTTTTTTTCAACGAATATTACCGTAAGTGAGATTGTGCCAATGTGTGATGATGACAAATAGCTACAGAACTATCAATAGAGCTGGTGGAACTCAGTTCACAAACTGTCCTAAGATTCATATGTGAACACTCTGTCACCCTTTCACTGACAGTCATATCCCTTTTCAAGCTGAAATAAGTACACTTTAAGAATGATTTATAATTGTCATTCAGAATGATTCATTATTTTCATTATATTAATAATTACCTTATTATGACTTTCCTTCAGCTGATGAGGAACAGTAAGAAAGACATTATTTGCAGCACTGCATTGTTCCATTAAATGGCTACCAAACTGATTAATAAGTGAAAGAACTTTTAAAAAATGATGTTATTATATTGGTAACATTTTATGATAGGATGCAATAAATAGCAAATTAGCCATTACCTTATAGATTGTTGATGTTTGTCAATAATTACCAGTACAGCTTCTTGCTAAATACTCATCTTTGCATACATACCACTTGTTACTGTAATAAATGACTGAAGCTCATCAGTTAGTAAGGGTAAATGTTAACATCCAATTACATTAATAACAATCTTAATGTATGTAATTTAGTCTTTATTGATAGATCATTAATAAGTAATGAATTACAATTGCTTAATGAAAAGAAGACTATTTGGAATACCAATAAAATACATTGGTTATTATTAACAATCATCAACAAACTATTAGGTAATGGCTTTATATTGGTCTGTTTTTATAAAGTGTACCTATTTAAATACTCACACCGCATCCTCCGAGTCAAAATTAGGCTCTAAATACTAGGTGTCATTCCAGTAATAAGCTCACAGCACACCGGATTGGTGTTGAGACTATTCCAAAGTACGGAAAAATGACTGAAATACAAAACTGCCTTCATCTCCACATAGGCCTCAACACGAGCACGTCTCCAACAATGAACTGAGCAAGCAGCCTGTCTAGGAGCGGATCGGCGTGCTCCTCCTCAATGGCAGAGTGCTCGCCTGCTTTAATCGAGACATGCGCGGACATATCTAAGCTCGGTGTGCCACATTGTGCTGCAGATGTACCTCAACACCCCCTCCATCACTGTCAGCCAAATGGGTTCAGGACCAAAAGACCTGCAGTCAGGAGCCACTTCCTGTGCCTCTCCCCTGAATGACATTCCAAGGCAGATTGCAGAGGAGATATTCACAGATTGCTTGGAGTGGGAAAATCTATCACTCTCCCCGGGCCATGAGGCGTAATGGGGGGAAAGGGGACAAGAAGAGTGAGGCAATCTGTTATGTGTGACGTGACTAATTCCTATATCTTTGAATACCGCAGGGTGCACAAGACTTAGTTTCAGCCGCATCTGTAAAATACAGATAAATAATTGAATGAGTGGAGTAAGTATTAGTGAATTATTGTGAGTGTAAGTGAATACATTTTATAAATACTAGGCTTCACCACAAGAAGTAGCATTGGTTTTCCAAGGATGCTCCAGAAAACACGTCGTGTGACTTTTCTCATTCCCCACACACCCCTCATGTTTAAAAACGATTTGGCAGAGTGTGGCTTTAAATAGAAAAGACTGCTCCCTTTGGTATCAGGCAGTATTCTTACTGAACCATCGACTGCTAGAGCTCATCACTCTTTGCATACGAGGCTCATTTTTAGCTGTGGGCAAATTATTAAAAGTCAGGGAGAGCACCTGGAGGCACAGAAATCTAGTTGAATCACAAACCATCTTGCAAAAAGCATGTTTGTGGATCAGCAGTTTTGGCTGCCTTAATGCAATATAATGGTGAGGTAAAGAATAAGTCAGCCAAGGTATTCTGAGGCAGCATTTTGTATAGCAGTGACTACTTTTATAGAAATAAATAAACAAATTAAAACTGCATGTGTATAACGTATGGCTACTATGTGTCTTGCTAAGCATTTCTTAGAGGTGAGGGAATGCACATTCAACCTTCATAAAGCCCGCCATGGTGATGTTTAAAAGTCATTTAAGTATAGTTCAATATGTGGACTAACGGGTAATACTAAATCGATGTCATTAAATACATTTGTAAAGTGGTACTTGTTTCACATAATGGTTGATTGCATTGTTTTGCTGATGATGGCAGTCCTATTTGTGGTTTGTTCAGAGCACTGGCGCGTTCATAAAGAGGCTGGTGCCGAAAGCCCACAGAGTGAAGTATTGATTTCAGTGATGAGCTGATGTGTGTCAGACTCGGATCAGCCTCACCCCTTTAGACCTTTCCTGTGTCTGAATGAAGTTATAGTGAGAGGCAAGAAGAAGGCCTTAAATATAAGTGAAATATAACAGGCTGCCGAAAAAACAGAGTGTTTTACACTGTGGGGAATGATAGTACAGATGATTGTTCAGAGTCCCCTTTTTTGATTGATACGTTTCTTATCGAATAGACAGAGAGACAGGCAGAAAAGAAAACAGGCAGAGATAGATAGATGCTAAGTATCAGTGGCGGTCCGTGCATTTCACGACTGGGCCTTCAGCGATGTCCTACCACTGATCTCAAAAAGAAACTTTTTGAGATCAGTGTGTCCTACACGATGTTAAACTGAGTGAATCCGCCTCCTAATACCATCATTATGACGCCATGGCTCTAGAACCATTATATACAGAAAGGCAGTGAGTACCTTAACATAGTCGAGTACAACAGACTTTATTAATATTTCCGGAGCATTTAAAATCAATACACCCGTATTAACAATACATTAAGAGTAGTAAACTCTCAGTTATATGATCGCTTGGATATTACCGTCACAACTTAAAAATAAAAGGCGATTTTCAGGGATTAGTCTACAAAGTTTTATTAAGTCCACCGAAAGCTTTAACAAGTTTGTCCACTAAACATCGCATTGTCCCACCTGCAAAGCAGTTTCATTAAACTTCCCATCCTCACGATATCCAGTTTTTCTTGAAAGTTCCGTCTTGAAAATGGCGTTGTAATTGTATCAAAAACTGGAATTATCAAGTTGGTGTAAACTAGTTTATATGAGTTGGTTAATGTCGCTAACTATAGACCCATATCTAACCTTCCTTTTTTGTCAAAAATACTTGAAAAACTAGTTGCTAAGCGACTTACTTCTTTTCTACATCAAAATAAAATTGAAGAAACCCTCCAATCCGGTTTTAGGGCCCACCACAGTACTGAAACGGCCTTAGTCAAAGTCTTAAATGACCTACTAATCGCATCTGATCATGGGTGCACCTCAATATTAGTTCTCCTAGACCTTAGTGCTGCTTTCGACACTATAGATCATCTGATCCTGTTACAGAGACTTGAACATCACGTTGGCATCAAAGGTTGTGCCCTATCTTGGTTTAGATCTTACCTCTCTGATCGCCATCAATTTGTTCATGTCCATGAGAAGTCGTCAAATCACACCAGAGTAAGCTACGGTGTCCCACAAGGCTCTGTCCTTGGACCACTGCTTTTTTCCCTCTATATGCTACCCTTAGGTGCTGTCATAAGGAAACATGGCATTAACTTCCATTGCTATGCTGACGACACCCAACTCTACCTATCAATGAAACCTGATGAAATTGTACATCTACCCAAGATAGAAGCTTGCCTCCATGATGTAAAATCTTGGATGACTAGCAACTTCCTGCTCCTCAACTCTGATAAAACTGAGGTTATGCTTGTAGGCCCCGATCAACTGAGAACTACACTATCTACTCATTTACCCTCACTCAATGGCTTCCCAACACCCAACACTAACATCAAAAACCTTGGTGTAACTATCAACCAAGACCTCCTACTTGACTCACACATAAAACAGATCTCAAAGACATCATTTTTTCATTTACGCAATATTGCCAAAATTAGAAAGGTCCTATCCCTCCAAGATGCAGAAAAACTAATCCACGCATTTATTACTTCCCGCCTCGATTATTGTAATGCTCTCCTGTCCGGATGCAGCATCAACACAATAAAGAGCCTCCAACTTATACAGAACGCTGCTGCTCGTACACTCACCAGAACTAAAAAATATGAACACATCTCACCGGTACTCGCTTCTTTGCACTGGCTCCCCGTTAAAAGTAGAATCGACTTCAAAGTACTCCTGCTAACATATAAAGCCCTAAACGATCTGGCTCCAAACTACCTCAAGGAATTAGTCGTCCCCTATTGCCCTCCAAGGCTGCTCCGTTCCCAGAGTGCAGGCCTCCTGGTAATTCCAAGAATATCAAAGACCACAATAGGAGGGAGAGCATTTAGCTACCAAGCCCCTCTCCTCTGGAACAATCTCCCTGCCTCCATCAGAGCTGCAGACACCGTGCCTATATTCAAATCAAGACTTAAGACATTCCTCTTTAGTGCATCATATAGCCAAAAGTAACCGCGCCAACAAACCAATCACCTGCTATACCAGCCACCCAGACATATCCGAACACAAATTCAAATATTACTTGCATTTAGTACCGCAACATCAAATGTGTTTCCTGTTTGCCGAGTGGATGCATGTACGGCCCCGGCAAACAGATCACAACAAAAAACAAATTAAATTACTACCTGTAATTTAGTACCGCAACATCAAATGTGTTTCCTGTTTGCCGAGTGGATGCATGTACGGCCCCGGCAAACAGATCACAACAAAAAAACAAATTAAATTACTACTTGTAATTTAGTACCGCAACATCAAATGTGTTTCCTGTTTGCCGAGTGGATGCATGTACGGCCCCGGCAAACAGATCACAGCAAAAAACAAAATGTTCAATGTTAGTACCGCAACATCAAATGTGTTTCCTGTTTGCCGAGTGGATGCTTGTACGGCCCCGGCAAACAGATCACAACAAAAAACAAAATGTTCAATGCCAGAAAAACTAAACATATCTAAATATTGCAATATGCAACAGGCAAACCGACACACAGGTGACATGTCCCTGGTTGGTGAAATGATTCATCTGTGTGTTTGTTCGTGCTGATTCCCGACTGACAGACCTGCAGACTGATTCGTCATTTCCTGTTTGTTAGATGGATCAGGAGGAGCCTCCTGGGCCTGATCACTCCCCTCCTCAGCCCGCCCCGAATCGCCCCTGCAGACCGGTTCCAGAGCATCACCAGCATCGCCCACGCCGCCCTGCTCCCCATCCTGGGCCCTCAACTCAGTCATCATCCCCTTGACGACTTCTCCCGCTGGATGTGACGACCCCCACCCTGGTCATCGGCAGCTCCATGGTCCGAGATGTCCACACCCCCCCCTTTAACAAGCGGCCCCTGCAAGGTCCACTGCCTCCCCGGAGCCAGGCGTGTTCCAATCGCTGATGGATGTGGAACTTTCCCTCCCCACCCCCACCACTCTGCACGTAGTCTCTCTACCTGGTCTACCTAGAGAAACCCTCGGCCAACCGCACCCACTGCATTGCCGTACACCTACTCTACCCAATACCCTATGCTAGCATTTATGTACAATATACATTATTGCCTCCACCGAAATGTTTCTCTGTCCCTACATCCCCTACCCCTGTAACAATAACCCTATTGCCACAGTAATCTGGTCTTGTCTGTATCATGTATTTACCACCAGATGTACGTACACATATGTCCAGTGACCAAATGCTGGCTGTGTATTGCCCCTGTTGCTTCCTTTCCCCTTCTGCCACACTACCCTTCCCCTTCCCCCCTTCCCCCCGTCCCACCTTCCTGTCTCCACCCAGCCGACCTCAAGCAGATGGGTCCCCCCTTATGTGCCGTGGTTCTGCTCAAGGTTTCTTCCTGCCTAACAGGGAGTTTTTTCTTGCCCCTGTTGCCGTTGTGCATGCACTAAGGGGGTTCAGGCTCTGGGCTCTGTTAAGCGCCGAGAGGCAATTGTATTGTTATTGCGCTATACAAATAAAATTAAATTGAATTGAATTGAATTGAATTGAATTGAATTAATGTAATTATATTTAGTCTTACCAATTCAAACAGCTAGCATAAGCATGTACGTCGTTTTCGCATTAGCCAGCTAAACTGAGCACTGAAGCACTGCACCGGTCTGCCTCAGTATCCAATCAAAGGACGTTTATGTGTCACGTTCAACGCGAGGAAAGAAATCTTCCGGGCCTTCTAGAAGGCCCAGTGTCGCCAACTCGAAATCCGATTGGTTGTCACAACTGTCTGTTTCAGTTCATTCAACTTAAATTAAATGAAACAGCCAGTTGTGATAACCAATCAGATGTACACGGGCCTTCAATGTGAATTATGAAGGCCTCAGGGAAGATTTCTGTTCTCGGGGAAGATTTCACGGAGCGTGGCAACACATGATAGCTGAAATATGATTGGATGAAAGCTCTAACATAAATTAACAACGCTGGAAGTTATGAAATGAAGATAATGGACTATAGGGAATAATTAAATACATATTTATGAAAAGAAAATATTAAAATTAAATGTATTTTATTACATTTATTTTCTGATGATGTTTAGGCCAGCAGAGAAGGCCTTGAAGGCCCTGACGGACCACCATTGCTAAGTATGTGCAACAGTAAAAGTAACAGTATAATAACAATTTCAGTAACACAAGAAAAAGTCCAATAATAAAGGGTGAATGATTATTGCTCAACGAGGCGATGCTGACGATCTCTAAGTCAATGTGGAAAGGCAGTGAGCTGGAGGTTCCATGCATGTGGCCCTCTCTAATTCTGGGCAGAGTGACAAGCACCATTTCTCGAAGGCACTTACCTGCTAGAGAGCATGGTTGGCCCTTAGGACACCTTTGGCCCAGGGAGAGGCAGCTGGCTTTGAATGAGGCAGGCTTCTCCAGTCTGACCTTCTAATTATTTTGCTTCAGGTCCCCCCACAAACACATATACATGCACACAAACACTATAGGAAAGAAGACAGAAAAAATTATCGCATCCTTATATGGGGCGCCAATTGTAACAGACCTGATTTCGTATATAGAATGCATTATGCGCTATGGGACACCGTAATGCCTTTTGTCTACAAAAAATTAGCATTTAGCATTGTGTCCATAAAATATTGAAGAGAGCACATTATTTCCTGCCCAGACAACAAAACTGATGATTCATGTCATTCACTTAATTGGCTGTTGTGCTTTTCATTTTGTAGACATTTCTACTTTTGTGGCATGAAATATACAATGCGCTACAGTATGGCCATTTTGTTTTCTGTGCACACCAGAATGTGCTCTCTTCAATATTTCGTGGACAAGGCTAATGCCTTTGTGTTTTTTTCGTGGACAAAAAGGCATTATGGTTTCATAATAAATGAATGCATTTTGTAGCATATAATGTGTTCTGCATAAAAAAAATCAGGTATGTTGCACTTAGTGCCCCATATCCTTAGTCTTCATGGTAAATGTTTCATTTTTGTTCATACGTTTACATATAAAAATGTACACGGACATACAGTATGTCACCCTTGAATGCGATTCAGTTGTATTAGTCTCATTGGTATTTTCTGCATGTGAGTAAGATTAATCATCCAGAATATGTTTTTCCCTTCTCCCTTTTTAATTACATTAAAGACCTTCTAGCCAGGTCTTGCCACTTGACTGCTTTTTCTTGGTAACGCCTCTGGGCTGCTATTTCAGGCATACAAGATCAGGCTCCTATCATGATTGCAGAGAAACACAAAACTCCATACTGGATGGGCATACCAACCTTAAAAGTTCCTGGTGAGTAACTAATGAGTAACTTCTCAGTGATCACTCAAAGGACACCAAAAGGGACTCATAGTTTTCTACTTTTTAATAACCATAACAGACTGTCAGTTATAATTTAACATTCGTTAGGCAACATCTAGCGACTAAAACAGAGCTCTAAGGGTATGTAAAATCAAACGATGTCTGTTTAAACAGGCTCCCTATAAAGCAAAAGCAGAATCTTTAAAATCGACCATTGAATTAAAACAAATAATGAACTGAAAAAAAATTGATTCATAGATGTGTTATCCACTGGATGTTTGCAAATCATGAATTCTTGGCCCTCTCACTAAACTCCACCCCTTCCACGCCAAACCTGAGACTGACATCAAATAGACTGCCAGCCCACACTGAATAAAGGCAGACATGAATAATAAAAAGAAAAGATTGTCATTGAAAAAGCACATCAGAATAAACAAAAACATCCAAATGAACATAAATAATGACAAATAATGAAAAATGATATGGTACAAAAAGATGAAGTGTATTTGAATGACTGTCTTTTAGTTCAGTGAAACTCTTCAATGCCCAACGTTTAGTTCAACACATGTATTTCTATGCCAATGTTCTATTTTTCACTAAGTAGTAGTAGTATTAGAAGATGTTGTTTTTTTTTCAATGCCAAACTCAAAGTCTCTGTATTAGCCCTATAGTATGCTCCCCATCCACAGTGCAGCAACAGCTCGAAACCGAGGACTGGCTCAACATCAACATTTCTTTGTCTACAATGGCACCTTACTGAATGGAATAAACTGAATTGTACATTTTCTTTACACAGGGCCTGATTTACTAACATGCGACCGCTGCTTAATCTGCGGTCGCACATTAACGCACTGTGTTTTTGCGCATTTTCCGTGGTATTTATCAAACCAGATCTGCGCTGGGCAAACTGTGCTTACTCCGCCCTATATAGGGCCTGATTCACTAACATTGCGACCGCTGCTTAAACTGCGGTCGCACATTAACGCACTGTGTTTTTGCGCATTTTTCGTGGTATTTATTTAGGAAGAGAAAATGAAGGTTCAGCGAAGTGGAGATAGATATATTGGTTCACGTTCGCTCAATCACTGAACGTGATTCAATGTGTGCGCTGCTATATTGTTGTTCTGCCCGCCATCACCTACAGCGATATGTTTAAAGAACACGATTATAAAGAATATGCTATTGGTGGCATTAATGCATAAACTGTCTATTATAACAATATAGATGTGTACATGGCGAGATTAATAATTTCTACAAGGGACATGGGTTCACTACAATATATATGGACGTGGTTGCAATCAATGGTTCATATTACGTTCGGAAAGTTTGCGATTTCAAAAAAAGTCCTGTTTGATGTCTCTAATTTCAGCTGTGGCAGTGGGGAAATGTATTGACCAGTGCGCCGTAGCAATGCGTCGAGTACCTGTGTGAATATTTGGCTGAGTGAAGGCTGAGATATACCAACTGTTGATATAACTGTTTGAAATGATCCGATGCCAATATTTGCAATGTTATCCGGAGTTTAACATGAATGTGACCTCTGGTTGGAGGGTTCGATGTCGTCTCTGATCTGGTTCAGTAATTGAAGTATTGCGTGGCTGGTTAACCTGTACCGTCTAATGATTTGTGGAATCGCTTAACTGAAAAAGTGTTATACTATATTACTATACTATATTATATCTTCGCCTTGCTCTTATAACTTTCGCCATATCAACGTTTTCAGACTCAAAGGAAATGCGCTTCCTGGTTAAGACGTGCTTTTATGAGGCGGATAATTATCCCGCAAATTAGAGACGTGCGCTGGTCAGGCAGTTTAGTAAATACCACGCAATACATCATTAGGCGCACTTATCTTCTCTCCTCCCAAATATTTACGCATGTTTCCACCCACCTTTTCGTGTCCTCCCCGTCCACACCCACAAAGCGTTAATATGCGCTGCGCCCCCTTAGTAAATACCGTTGTATGTTTACGACCGCTATTTTACGCAATCCTGTTAGTAAATCAGGCCCACAGTGTCTTATTATGCTCAGGTTAAAGGTATGTCCGCAATCCTAATCCATTACACAAATCCTTCAGATTACAGAGCCATGAACATATCCAGCCAATCAACACGCTTCAGGAACACGCAAGGGATGAGTGTAATTTGATTGGCTGTTGAGCTGAAATATCAACAACCATTCATCAGAATCATGGACTCTGCCTTTAAGATGAGCAAACATTTCTCCTCCTCTGAATCTTTCATATAGTGAGTCAGAGAGTTAAATTGTCTAAATGCCAGATGTCTCTGATAACATGTGAAACTTTCCATTGACCTTTTAGGTGAGCTTATCGTAAGGCCCCTCACCTTATCTGTGCACAGCTGACTTGCATTCTGCTCTGTTTAATTGATTCTGGCTTCCAACAGCCAAGGCTGTGCTATCCTTTGCCTAACTGATAGTGCTATGGTACGCTTTGATGCATAATGCAATAATGTTTCCACTAGATGAACTGTGGAGCTGTAGAAAAAGGCAGTTTTATGTTTCACCCTTAAATGGTAGAGACATTGCTGGTGTGCACATTTTAGTGAAAACTAAAATGCAATTTTCACTGCTCAATAAAAAACTGGGTATTTAATTATGCTTGAACTAAGAGTCGCTACATTTGAATTCAATGAACATTGTTTATGTTTGGGCTGATCATTTTCTGATGAAAGGTTTTAATGAAAGAAATATGGATCTGTTTGACCACATGTTTAGTTTTTTAAAGAGAAATCTGAATATCTGTTCAACTATGAAATGTAACTGGTATTCGTTCATCTTGATCACTCAGATAACTAACTGTGTCTCTGCATGGAAATGTTCAACTTTGACGTTAGCTATTGTGTTGAAGTTGAGAGGAGCATCACCATTAATACCATGAGTAAACATGGGTGGGTCAGTTGTATGCTCCCACACTTCACACAACGACGTGACGTGCAATGGAATTTGCCTGTTGCCTGTCAAGAAAATTAGGGCCCTTTATTTTTAAGCTATTCTCTTGGTAGGGAATTGCTTTGGGGAAATATACACATGGCATGGCTATGGTGTCTATGAATTATGTCTGTGCCAGGTTTATTCCAGACTCTAAGGACACATGGGGGGTCATCTGTCACCTCTCTGTACCCATAACCCCTCTCTGATGCATCAAACTCAGCTACTAAAACCGGCAGCAAATCTAATACACCTTTCCCCTCCTTTCCTGCATACTGACGTCCGAAACGTTTCAGGTACGGCACTGTTCTTCAAAGGACAAAAGCATCTCGGATTTGTATTCAACAAGGTGTACGAGTGTGCCACTCGCTCTCAAAATCCTGTGAATACTGTTGATAAGATGGAGGACTTAGGACCTTGAGCATTTTTAAGCAGAGCTGGGGACAATAGATAAGGATTCAAAGAAACAGGGTTTTTTGTGCCCCGCAGGGCCAATCACATTTCCTGCATTTCTCGACTGAACACTCAGCGAAGAAAGCAGGCTCATAAAAAAAAAGTCAGCTGAAGCTAGACATATGAAGTGAAATATGGCAGTTTCCAGGCTTTTGAGGTTTTTTCTGTGTAATTGAAAGTGAACTTAGAATTACAGCCCCATTGTCTGATCATGAGTTGGATTTGAGAACAGATGAAAATCCGGTGTAATGTAAAATTTGAAAAGAATCAAGATGTTTCTGAGCAAATGTGACTCATTTACCACATGATGCTGTTGACAGGTTCAGCTGTCTACCTATGAAGCAATGAATTTACACAAGTCTATAAGCAAGTTTAAAAAGAATTCTATTTCAAACAAAAAAGTGGAACTGGATTTTCATATAGAATTTAGTTTTCCATTTATGTATCTGTATATTTGAATGAATTCCTTTGGTAGAAGAAAGTGGTGCAAATGCAAGGGTTATTGCAACATTGTGCTGTCATGGGCAATACAAAATGAAGACATTGTTGCCATTCGCATGTGTGCTCAAGGCGTTTTTTTTTTTTTTAACCCATATAGATGCACAGTGTGTCACGTAGAGCATTAAGACATCTGACAATCACCTTGACACCAAAGTGGTTCTGTAATAAAAACCTTCTCTCTAAAGTCTCAAAAGCACCCTGACTGACAGTCCAAGAGATAGATAGCAAACAGAGCCAAGGCAGTCCAGAGGTAAATATGGCATCTGTCTTGTATAATCCTGACCCTGAGTACTCGCAGGGCCCAGAAGGATCAGCGAAATATTAACCCAAGTCTTGGGGGAGGTCTCTCCCTGCCGAGGGTATGTGCTTGCTCCATAATCCACAGACTGCCGACTGCCACCAACAGCACATTTTAGCTCAGCAGAAAGCCGGAGAATAGAGCAGAAATCCACATCCCAAAAAATGCTGGGATTGACTCCTCCCTCTATTAGTTAATATTTTGTTAAGTAGAGTAGTTAGCTCCAAATCATACAACTTGACATTTTTTTTAAGGGAAAATACAAAGTATGTGGAATTGGCAGGCTTTACAGGATTTCAAGAATTTTGACAATATGAGACAGAGAATCACTGCTTGAATCGGTGCTTAAGTGCCAATGGACTGGTTTGATTCTGCCAGCTTGATGTTATAGTGTCACTGCTCACTATCAATTTGACCATTAGTGTGTATTCCGTTTTGCCGAGGTATTGCTGAGACGAATACTGAAAATCTTACTACACAAATTGATGCCTATGAACTAAGAATGGAACCATTACTGAAATATTTCAAAGTGAGAACGTGGAGCACCACATGCTCGATGGTACACTTGCATCACTTAAAATGAGAAATCCAGTAAATGTAATGGATACAGAAAAAGATAGTGTGAATCCATTGTGAGACAACTTAACAGCCAAATTGCAGGTTCTGGTAATATAATGAGGGGAGAACCACTACACTGCAGTGTGAGTAAACATTGTTTGTAGACCTTAATGTTCTGTGTTCAAAAGTGTACTTCAAAATAGAGTCTTCGTTCTCACAATATAGACTGTTTTAGTTTTTCACATCGCCTGTATGTCTGAATCTCCCTTGGACTCAACAATGCTCTTGTTTGCTCCTTTCTTCATTAGTATCATATGTACGTAGGCCTACACAACATCACACCATCAATGATTCCAGCAGCTTCTTAAACCTCATTCAACAAACAGCTCCTTGTTTCGCCAGAATAACACTCGCACAGCCCGTCTGATGTGTAAATTAGGACGAAGGCATGCTGTTTAACAATATACCAGTGGTGCTTCGCCTCTCTCACCCTCGCGCTAAATGAACGTGAGTAGAAATTCTTCTCGGAGGATAATACATTTTCTTCACACCTCTGTTGGACTCATTAAATAAGAACCTGGCTGTACATCTGGTATCCATGTTGTTCAGATCACAACCCAGCAGTGCTGATCGGAGCCAACCATTCAATGACTCATTTCCTCCAGCTCATGCCATATCTTTATCTTTAGCTCACACACACAGATTACACTGACAAATGATAGCCAAGAGTAGTTTAAGAGTAATTGGAGTGGGAATGCTCAAGTGCCCACCTCCCTCAACAAAAGTGAAAAGTGAAAGAAAATGAAACAGATTCAATTATGAATGCATTTAAGAATAATTAGTCATGTGAGAGCAACGACAATGATACTGACAAATGTACTTCTTGAAAGGTGGTCATCAACAACCTCATATTGTTATTACACATAGTACTACACCATTACATGCTGTATCTGTCACGTCAGCGCTGAACTCTACTCCTGCCACACCCCCTCCTGATTTAACTCACCTGCCTCAGTCATATTCCCAGTCCCCTGATTGCCTGTCACTCCCTCCACAACTCCACCATATAAAACTCATCACTCCCCTCACTCCCCACACACAAACCATACCCGCCATGTCTCACGTTTGATCTGTATCTCATTTCTCATGTGACACAAACGTGACACTGAACCTCAAGGATTTTCACACTCAAAAGCATAGAATAACAATTACAAGTTGAATAGACCTCTGCGAAGAAAAGACTGCTGTGTTCACGCTGTGCGGCTCACTGAGTCTGCATAGCAGCTATAGACTAGTAAACAATGCTTCAATACTCAGCCGGTCAGCACCTTTATCACTGAACAACTCCTTCACTATGGGGCAAACAGACCTGTTTATGTAATGCCACTCAAAAGTAACAATATGCGTTTACATATTGTCTTTGTGTGTGTGTGTGGGCAGTGGGGGTGGTTCATGGATTTCAATCACTGACCTCTTGGATTTCAGTGATGTTAACTTGATCGCGATGCCAGAGAGAGAGAGAGAGAGAGAGAGAGAGAGAGAGAGAGAGAGAGAGAGAGACATTCACGCTTTACCTGGCAGAGTTTGCACTGCACCTTGTTTTTGTTTATTTTTTTAAAGAAGTTCCACACATATCTTTTTGACAGCTATAGTACTCTTTGGCTTTGCATGTTTCTCCTGTTGGTAAAGTATTATCTAATCTCACATAGGGATGGAAATCGAGAACTTTTCTTTTTTAGAACCGGTTCCCAGTGAACCGATTCTTTGGAATTGTCAGCCAAATTCTTTAACGGTTCTGCTAACGGTACTCTGTGCTATTGTGCATGTGCGACCTTTTATAGTTTATTCAGACTGCAGCAAACAAGGCAACTAGGCAGAAGAGTTCTAAAGTTTGGCTGTATTTCACACGACAAACTGCAACTACGCCACTTGTAACGTTTGTAAAAAGTATATTTCGTCGCGGGGAGGAAATACAACAAATATTAATAAGCATTTGAACACACAGCATGGAATTCAATTGCAGGAATGTCATGTGTTCGATGCATGGAAAGGAAGAAAAAAAATCAAGACAACACGATAGTCACATTATGATTATTTGAATATTCGAAAATCTTTACCCATCCCTACTAGCGAGACCCACTAGCGCACCAGCGTTCATCATTCATACTAATCTGTAGGATTTTTCTATTGGCAATGGCGATGTCTACATAGTTTTTCTGCACTTTAATCTAAGGCACTGGTGGTTTTCTGGTGCAAAACACCATGTGGACATGAGGACAGCAAGTACTTCTGATTGTCAAACTGAAACCCTTTTCCCCAGAGGAAACTGAATCAATGTATTAACATTTGAGTCTGTTTTGGTTTTGATACTGAGGTAGGTGTTACAAATACATCATGCAGTGTGTGTGTGTGTGTGTGTGTGTGTGTGTGTGTCTCTATGAGTTTGTGTGTGTGTGTGTGTGTGTACGTGTGTCTCTGTGTGTCTCTCTCTGTGTGTGTGTGTGTGTGTGTGTGTGTGTGTGTGTGTGTGTGTGTGTGTGTGTGTGTGTGTGTGTGTGTGTGTGTGTGTGTGTGTGTGTGTGTGTGTGTGTATGTGTGTGGGTGAGTGTGTGTGTGTCCTGTAGGCAAGGGACTGGTTGAGATGTGAGCCATCTACAAACAGTGCTGCAAAGAGGGCCCCAGGAGCCCAATGAATGCATTACACCAACCCTCTCACCGCCTCTCTAGCCACCCACACATGTGGAGAGAAAATCCTCAGGAGAAGTAAAGTAAAAACAACATCATGCACAGCTGCATCTGGAAACTGCCCACAAATGGTAAGTAGCCAGTGGGATTTCAGTTGTCACTGGTGCATGTTTATGGGCAGTGGCTGCACGCATGGGGCATTGAGAATGCAGAAACTACACTCTACAAAGGACTTCATACCATGCTTTTACATTGATGAGATATGGTAATCATTTTCTTTTCACCATGTTGTCATTCATCTTTGGGCTAGGCTCAGTGATGTCCTTGGGTAACTATTGGGCTGATGTAAGGGATGGCAAGATTTGCTTTCTGTACTGTCGTGTTTTTGGAGACTGGCATGTTTCTTTGCCCAAACTGCAGAGCAAAAAAGTTAAAGTTTGTGCTACAACAACAGTGACAACTGTCAAATCCTGCCAGATACTGAGACAATCTAAATAAAGTTTACTTACATAATAAGATTGGGCAATGCTCTACTTAAACCCTCTGTCACTGGCATAACAATGTTATTAACATGTTATAAGCTATGCTATCTACTGTCATTAGTCATCTAAACATAAAACAGCTTTTTGTTGCAATATATTCAGGGCAGTAAATAGATTATCAGCTGCCATAACAGCCTATTTCATATCGAAATAAACAGTCATAACATCAAACATTATTTTAGCTGTCAATTACTAATAATGGCTGTAAAACACTGGTCTGTGATTGGAAATGAACGACCATAAATCTTATCAGGGAACGTTTAAGTAAAGCTTACCTTTTTTTCTTAGAGAATACTTTATAACCAGCTAGAATGTCAGTTTCAAGAAATCTAATTAGCATGCTATGTTACTAGCAATACATTGTATCCATGTTTTTTTATGGTTCATCAAAACCACAGATTTCTTTTACACATACACACAATTTTTTGACTCATAATTTGGTTTTTAGATATGTTTAGACCTTAACGCTTCAAAATTGAACCTAGTCTGTCTGGTGATGGTGACTGCTAATAATTGTTAGCTATTCAAATATAGACATTTGCATTAGGATTAGCATTAGCACGCTTGTGATACCACTATATCTCCTGCTCCCATCTTTATTAGATTAGCATGTGAAGTTCTTTCTATTGCATTTCTATTCATTTCACTTGATTATTTATTTTTTTGACAATTTGGTGGTAGCTTGAGAAGATCAGTGGCTGCTCCTAGCTCGGCTAATGCATTGTATAGGCCTACCTGAGAAGAGTACCTGTAAGACATGCAAAATAGCTAACCTTGCTGAATCAAAATGTTAGCAGTGCTATAACATTTCACACTATCCAGTTAAATTGGGCTCTGTTTGCCTACAATGGTTGTGCATTGTATTCCCAAAAATACACACCTCATTGCAGATTAAAATTTACATAATATACTTCATCTGGTGTAAAGGTGTATATTCCTCCAAAATGTTCCCCCCTACCCTTAAACCACTTGTAGAAGCTTGCTCTCTGTACAATTCCTGTCATTCTATAAGCCATCACTCTACCCTGCTTATCCATATCTAAGTGGAAGTAACAGAAAACAATATGACTGCTATTTAGAGAACTGAATCATAGTTTTACCTATGTTGTCACGATTTGTCACACATTTTCAATGCATGTGGACCTCTGGGGATGCTAGAGAGAGAGACAGACTTTGCAAGACTTTCTAAAAAAGTAATTGTAACACTGTGCCAAATTGTAAAGCTCTACTTACATATGTAGATGAGTTGTAAGACAAATTAAATCCTGGATCAAAATAACCCAAAGGTAATATGTGTTATCTTTTCTTAGCAAAATAAGAGAGTTAATTTATTTACACTTCTTTTCAGAGTGTGAGAACAGAAGTAAGAATTCAGCAGAATTCAACAGAAGTTAGATTTCAGCAGAAATTAACAGAAGTCAGCCTCCCGTTCATTGAGTACAGTGTTGTTTTGACTGAGTTTCGCATGAAAATATGACAGAACATCCAAGCAAACATTTGCCCCAATGCATCTGTCTCAATGGTCAGCTTTGTGAAGCCTTAGAAAGACAAACACTCAAACAGATACTATAATGCCTATATTTTGCCTAGACCCTTGACCACCTTATTCTCAGACGAATGAAAGCCTATCGTCAGTGCACTGTGGGATTTGCCAACTCCATTGTACCCTACTTTGGACTTGTCTTGGTACCACTTTACAATAAGGCTCCCCTTATAAAGGTTTATAAATGGTTTATAATTAAATTGTAAACACTAATTAGGTAATTAATAAGCCATTATAAACGAGTTATAACACAGTTTTCATACATCGATGCGGGCTCACTATTCGGCAAGATCCCCATCTTGGCAAACCACTGTCTATCCCTTAACAGGCTATACTAGCCCGCTGTACACTCCCTACTATTCTTGTATCTGTTGCTACCAGACCCGTAGGGGGGCTTTGCATGGGAATTGCATGGGGTGCGCACTATGGTCTTATTGTCTTGTCTGTGTTTCCAGAGTTCATGTAGAAAATTAAGAAAAAATATATTTAATTGTGCTTTCTTTGTTAGCAAGGTTTTGATGTCTTGCCTTGGGGGGGGGGGGGGGGGGGGGGGCTCTCAGGGTCTATTCTGCGGGGGGGCCTTACGTGTTTCCATTACGATACTGGTTACTGCCCCACTCCTTTTGGACGTGTTCTCCCTATGTGTATGTGATTTGTGTAGTATCCATCCATCCAAGATCAAGTTACTGTTTACTACTCATTAGTCTTACTAATTAGTTACTAACGTTTATAACTGGCAAAAGGAAGCCTTATTGTAAAGTGTGAAACACATCATCCTTTATTAATGAGTTACTAACATAACTGCCAAAAGGAGCCTTATTGTAAAGTGTGAAACACATCACCATTTAGTAATGAGTTACTAACATTTATAACTGCCAAAAGGGAGCCTTATTGTAAAGTGTGAAACATTCACATTTACCTTATATAGGTTTTTAACATGGAATGGAACGTAAAATGCAACAGATACAAGCAAAAACACAAGCAAAGACACAAGCAACAATAATTTATTCACACAGGTTGAAAATCATCACCCCGCGGTGCAGTGGCTGCGGGGGGATCTCTACGGGTCTGGTAGTAACAGATACAAGAATGGTAGGGAGTGTGCAATGGGCTAGTATAGCCAGTTAAGGGATAGACAGTGGCTTGCCAAGATGGGGATCTTGCCAAAAAGTCATCCCGCATCGATTTATGTTATAATGGCTTATTAATGATCTATAAAGTGTTTACAAACTAATTATAAACCATTTACAAACCTTCATAAGAGAAGCCTTATTGTGAAGTGGTACCCTTGTCTTCATGGATCTAAAACAAGTTTGGTATTAAAAAAATGAAATTAAAAACAGGCATTGACAAAAAAAAACTGAGACACTTAACGCTGTAAGCTTTTTTCAGTACTGTCAGTGCTTTTAAATGTCAACTTACTGTCCCTATTCTTGCGTGGAAACTGTGGGGTTTGATGGGAGGGGCAAAAAATACATGTTTTGCATAGATCCAGTGGATAGCACATCTCTGAACCCTTCTATTGGGTCTGCTGTTGGGTCCTGTATGCTCACCCCTGGTCTCACTGGCCTTGACAGTTTGTTCTTTTTGAATATGTCATCAGAGCACAAAATGACTTTCACTTTCTAATGATACCACTGAATATGATCATGTTACCATGGAAACGTCAGAATCAGACAGAATTCCACTTTGTTCACTGTGTGCAAATTCAAAAATAGAAAAGAAAAGACAAAAGATAAAAGGATTGTCATCTATGTACATGTTAAAGACTCAAGGTAGGTCATTTAACAGAAATTTAAGGAAAGATACATGTTGAAATTCTTGAAAAAGATCAATGACAATTGGGAAGTGCAATATGTGCATTTTCCTGAGAACAGAATTGACTATTACCAGAATTACCAAAATAAAGGACTATGAATTAGTGTGTTGCATCAAACAGACCCAAGGAACAATTTTTAACGCATTAAGTGGATAATGCATTTAATGTATGGACAGAAAAGAGTGTAGTCATTATGTTAAATGCTCTATTTCCTGACTTTAATATTTATAAAGCATATACGTATCTGTAATATGCTTTGTTTCCATTAGTAGTTACACAAACCCTATGTTATCATAGATATTATATAAGGGGTACTGAAACCAGAGATGGTCAAAAATACATCAAAATGTATTTTGATACAAAATACGAAATACCCTTCAAATAAATGTATCAAAATAAAATTCAAAATACTGTTTCCAGAAAATTTAAAAAAATACAAATGCATGTATTTTTAAAATACAGGAAATATTTTTTCTGTATTTTCAGTTTTCTCTCAAATTGGTATAGCAGAACATTCAGGTTTGGGCTATTCAGTGGCGTAACGTAGTTATCACGGGCCCAGTTGCAGGCTATTATGACGGGCCCTTGTCAGTGTTGTAAGGCAGTGGTTCCCAAACATTTGAGTCCCGTATCCTTTTTTTCATGTTTGTAAACGCCGCCACCACGCCCCTGCCCCGCACACATATTCCGCCTATTCCACCTGTCAGTGTAATTGTTTCGCTGAATATAGGTATACATCAGTATTTTTGCCAATGTGACTTGGCTATTCAGACTATTTAGATTGATATAAACATGTCTATGGGCCCTGGCTACGGGGCTATATAATGTAGGCCTACACAATGCTCTGGTGAACCCTGTAAAATAGGAAGAACAATCACAGAATGTCAGTGTAACTAAGCAAAGCTATTAAAAGACAACAACTTGATTGATTTTTTATATATATTTTTTTGCAGGCAGCAGCTGTGTGACTTTCATGTTTTCACAAAACAGGGCTCTCATTGCAATCTCTATGGCTTCCGGGAGGGCTATCCCCACCATGCTTTCGTCATACGTAATTGCGTATAAGGACTTCATACAGCTTTGATCAAGTCACATTCTGTCAAGATGGCTAACGTTCAGTGCAACAACTCGATTCGCTCTTTGAAAGAACCTCCTTTTAGTCAGTGTACAAATGAAGATAAATTGACAAGGATCAAGACAGCTATCTAAGTTTTCGACCTGAGCCCTGTTTTGTGAAAAAAATTGATTTAACATGAGAGTCCATGAGAGAGATCTGGGGTGATTTCCTTTTCGCCCCAAAAAGGGGCGGGGACATAAGAAGCACCACTTTTGGCAAATTGACTGATGCCTGATTAGACAATGAAATTCAGAGGCAGATCAGATGGTCTAGTGGTAGAATCCGACAGAAAAAAATCTCCCTCTGCCTTAAGGCGAGACACGGCAGGTGAAATATCGATTTTTTCATGCCCTGGTCAAATTTGAGATTTTGGGCTAGTTTGCCTCTTTAACTTGTTATCTTTCATACTACCATAAAGAAAACGTCAAAATTACACATTTAAGTGTCTGTTTCACTGCATTTAGTTCAGCCGCGGCATCCATTTTCTCCTAACTTTACCAAGAATTCTCCCTTGAAACACGTTCAGCGTTTCGTCTTTTTACACGACATCTTTCATGTCTGGAATGACTTTAAACCTATGAGCCTCGATCAGAAGGCTGTGTAATCCAAATATGGGCATTTCCTTTCTTTTCAGCAACCAATCCTGACTTTCTGAAGGGATTCATTGGCTGACGGCGCTTTTCTGCTAACGTGATTCGCTCAGTGCCCCACGTGTTGTCTTTAAATGCGGTTTTCTCAAAATGAGTGTTTTTTCATTTTTAGGTACACATTTCTCAGCCTATGTAGAACCTAGGTACACCACACTTCCCAGTTTCACACATAGCATTGTTATGAAGACATCTACAGATGGATTTATTTATAAATTGTTCCTGGCCAGATTTATGGGTCATTTTACCTGGAAATCATGGCGAAAATAGGGTTTTTAAGGCCACGGATAGTATATTTTGATTTCCCAGGTCATAAAAGCAGATATCCTAAAATCCATCTGAGTATTTTTTGTCATTTGATATATGAACAAAATAAAAAAAGAATTTTGGTCCTGGCTTTATCACAGTTTAAGATTCATGTACCTGAAATATATGCAAAAACGTGCATATTTAATGAGATCCAGCCTAATTAGCATAATTAACTATGCAAAATTCAAAAACTTGTAATACATTTTTTTCTTGTAATGATGTATGTAATCAACTGGTAAAGTTTCATGGTGATCCCTTGTATTTAAATTTTTTACCCTATTCACCTGCCATGTCTCGCCTTAACACTAGAGAAAGTATTTTGAGTATTTTAAATACAAAGTTACTCCACTCTAAAGTATTTATTCGATTTTTTTATCGGCCCTGTCAAATATAAATGACAAAATACTCAAAAGTAAATTAACTAGTATTTCAAATACAAGTAATTGAAATACTGCCCATCTCTGACTGAAACAATACAACTCCTACAGAAATACAAAGTATACAACAGCTTGGTACCAAATACCCCTTTGAATTTTTTTTTACTGTTCTGCACATGAGTTACCTCAGCTGGCTTTTCTTTTCTGTGACACCATTGATAACACGTCACGAGACAGTTCTGTGTCACATCTGATCCATGTAGAATATGGCATCATTAGTTCTACTGAGTTATAGCGCTGTGGAGATAAAGTTGTCATGGAGCACAGTGGCGGCCTGTGTTTCGATCCTGCCATGGCTAAGTACCTTATCTACAGAAAGCACCACATTCAATTACTGTCAAAAAAGGCACACTTGTCTTATCTGAATCACATGAAATTGGCTCCCCCCCCCAAGTCCGTCCCACATGCTGGTTTAAACTGGCTCTGAAAAATCAGATTGCTGTTGGAACACTCCCGCTGACATTGTGCATCGCTCCAAACTCACTTGCCTTTTGAAAATGACACTGGAGAACACATTACAATTACAAGACAACTGCAGCGAGTGAGAAAGCACTGAGATATGTTGTGGGTGGAGGGTGCCGGAGGGTGCATTACGTAGGGCCATCCACTGTCATTTTCAGCTCTCTTTCTGCGCTGCACCTACCTGCTTATTGCTATAAGAGAGGAACCTTCTTATTATTCTAAAAGGATGAGTGGTTTTTATGTTCTTATCTTCTTACTTACTTTTATCTACTACAAGCCATGGAAGGATAAAAGCACTGGCTACCTTTCTCACATCAGTGGGCTGTTCACATGCAAAGCCATTGGCGTGAAAACTAATGAATCTTCCCCTGATTTTTCTAATTCACCAAAAGTGAAGTTGTGCTATGAGGTGACATAATTTCCTTGTATCACTGACTTGTACTTACAAACCATTTAGGGGTCAAATGTCAAGGCACCACAAAATACAGCTACAAGCATGGGAAGTAGGATGTTGGACCAATGTCACTTAATTCAAGCTGCATTTCATATCTTTGAAAACAACGGCATGTTGCCATTGATGATTGGTTAAGAGACATTGTGTAATATGTGATAGATGAGGCTTTGTCATGTCACATATTTAGGACACTATTGTAGGTATGATAAGCTGTCACCAATATTCATGTTTCTCAAGACCACCAGTACACCCACTCCACAACATAAACCATCAAATGATATTCATTAAATAAATCATTCTTGTCCATCAGTAAACATCATTTAGTATTGACTATGTGACCTGGGCTGTGTATTTCTTGTCAAGTAGCATGCTGATTGATTCCCTGCCTTGATGGAAATGACATTGTTCCGGAGGAGGCTTTGATTTACTTCATGACATTTGGCCCATTTTTAAACTCTCTCTGCAAGTCTGGTTAAATGGGAGAAGGCCGAATTGTATGCGTTATTGATTGCTATAAATACAAAAGCAGCAGACACACAGATAAAAGACCATAGAGGCTGTCCTGAGGGCTGTACTATGAAGGGAGTTTAACCTACTCTGATAGAACTATCAAGGTTATTAAGGAAAGCCAGGTTG